>NC_040041.1:9643298-9821180 GCF_003713205.1 Coffea eugenioides
AAACGGGATGCTAGGTAAGTTCATCTTTCAACTTCTTTAAAATCACACGTCGCTTCTTCAAAAGGGATCTATAACGGTTGCAAGTACAATTGCATCTACCATTTAATGGACAGTCTCGGATTGGGCTAGAGGAGTCTGGCTCAATCTAATCCACTAATTTCAAAATCTTGAAATTTTGAGATCAAAGGTAGAAATCAAGTCAGGCTTAACCAACACGATGTGGATAGAGCCACAAACAAATCGAGTCAATTCATATTTTGATCTAATCAAGTCGGCCCTCAATTCAATTTTACCAAACTCAAGTTCAAACTCGAATTCGACGAACACTCAATATAAAGATCAAGGTTAATTTGAACTTCAAATTCGAGCGGAGTTAAGCTAGAGCTCGAGCCTACTCGAACTTTAAAAAATAAAAAAATAGTTATTTTATTTTTAAAAATGAACAAAATAGTAATTTTTCTTAATAAATAATAAAATATTAAGGATATATGTATAATTTCACTATTATTATAAAAAATTATATATATATATATATATATATAATCGAGCGGTTCACAAGTTAACGAACTAAGTTCTCTGTGCTTGAACTCGATTTGGTCGGTTTGAGTTTGACTCAAACTCGATGCTAACCTAGCTTCAATCAAGCTTTAATCAATCCGACTCACTAGTGTTCGCAAGAAGTTTGATTCGTTTGCAACTCTAGACACAAACACACTTAAAAACTTCCCCTTCACAAGGAAAAGAGAATCATTGCGTCAAGAGTAATGTACATTATTACACAAATGCTGCATAGTCTTGTATTTGTTTACTTATGCTATGTGTAGGAAAGTTTGTTTATCTTTCCCAAATCAAGAACTTGCATAAACGTGTGACCAAAATCCAAACAATGGTGACAGAAATCACTAAAATTCTTGCAATTTTTTCCCTTTTCCTTTTAATTACTTATTCAAATACTCAACTAATTCCTGAACAGTTTCTTCAATGCCTTTCTCAGAAATTCCTTTCCAACATCCCCGTATCAAGTGTGCAACACGTCCCAAGCAATCCTTCATATGAATCTCTCTTGCAATCCCCCATTCAAAACCTTAGATTTCTAACCTCTTCAACTCAAAAACCACTGGCTATAATCACACACTTAGATTACTCCCTTGTACAATCCACAGTAGTATGTTGCAAACAAACTGGACTACAGTCTACAAGTTACAATTCGGAGTGGCGGCCATGACTATGAAGGACTATCCTCCATATCTGAAGTTCCATTTATCGTACTGGATCTAAACAATCTTAGATCAATTCATGCCAGCACTACAGATAACACAACATGGATCGAGTCCGGTGCAACCGTTGGTGAATTGTACTATTGGATTGCTCAGAAAAGCTCCACTCTTGGATTTCCAGCTGGGATTTGTCCAACGGCTGGAATTGGTGGACACACTAGTGGTGGTGGATTTGGTACCATGTTAAGAAAATATGGGCTAGCTGCTGATACTGTTATTGATGCTCATGTACTTGACGTTAATGGTCAAATTCTTGATAGAGAATCAATGGGAAGAGATCTGTTCTGGGCTATTAGAGAAGGTGGAGGAGGAAGCTTTGGTGTCATATATAGCTGCTTGGAGGATCAAGCTAGTCCATGTTCCAGAAGTAGTAACTGTTTTCAACTTAGCCAAGACTTTAGACCAAGGTGCCACTGTCTTCTCAACAAATGGCAACACATAGCACACAATCTCAGTGAAAATCTGTTCATCAGAGTGATTATCCAAGGATAAGGGATTGGCAAGAATAAAACACTTCAAGTCTGTTTCAATTTGTTATTCCTCAGTAGAGCTACTAATGTTCTTCAGGAAATGGAGGAAAGATTCCCAGAACTTGGCTTGAGAAAAGAAGATTGTAGCAAAATGAGTCAACCCTTTATTTCTCAGGCTATCCAAGTGGAGAAACCATGGATGCCCTCAAAAACAGGAAACCCCAACCTAAGAGTTACTTCAAGGCTGCATCAGATTATGTGCAGGAGCCTCTCTCCACTGCAGCGTTGGAAGACTTATGGAAATGGTGTTTGGAAGAAGAGAGTCCTGCAGTAATCTTTGATCCTTATGGGGGCTGAATGAATGAGATTTCTGAATCGGAAACTCCATTTCCTCACGGGAAAGGCAATCTGCATGATATTCACTTATTCAGTACATGGTACAGTGCGAAGATTAAGATGCTGGAGAATCAGAAAGGCACATTAATTGGCTAAGAAGGGTATATGATCATATGACTCCGTTTGTGTCAAAACAACCAAGGAGGGCTTATTTGAACTATAGAGATCTTGATTTAGGAGCAAATAATGTTTCTGGCTCTATTATTCAGAAGCTTTAGTATGGGGAACAAAATATTTCAACAGCAATTTCAGAAGATTGGCAATTGTTAAGAGAGTTGTAGATCCAGATTAGTTTTTCAAGTATGAGCAAAGCATTCCACCTCTTATTCTAGACGGGCATAAAGCAATAGAGTGAAAGTGCATGAAAACTTGTTTCTGCATTAATCACTTGTGTGTTCCGGGCCTGCATCATCTTCTTTTCTCTCAAGCCTCATTCCAGTAAGGATAAATAAAAGTTTCATTCCCTGAGAATTGTTACGGTTACATAGACATAAATTTTGCTAACATCTCCTCAGCTTTGATAAAACTTTTTTTTTTTTTTTTTAAAGTCTCAGCTTTGACAATATGTAAGTGGTTCTTTCTGGACTAGCATGCCGGTTATCGATTTCAATGTAAACAATTTAGAACTCCAAAACTGCCTCGTTAATTGCTATATTTCCAATGCAACTATGTGTTCACAAATGGTAAAGTAACTGGGGATAATGCTACAGCATAGTTTAAACAATAAAGATCAATTTTAAGGGGAATTTTGTACATTTGTTCAAAGAATAATATCGACACGCAAGAGCAATCCTCATTCGTTTTTCTATGTTCAATTCTTTCTTTATATTCTTTCCTCCACTCATTCTGGAAAAAAAATAAAAACCAATTTATCCCATTATCTTTGTTGCTTATGGGGATTAAGGCATTTTTATGCACAAAGGGCACATTTTCTTATCCTTATCAATATATATATATATAGAAACTAATTATCTTATATATATCTAATAAGAAAAAAAAAACTATTTTTGCTGGTGAGTGTCTTGTGGGCTGTTCCACTCTTCAATCAAATTCATCCAATATGGCTCCACATTAATTTTGTTACACATTTTACAAATTACTTAAGAATTTTCAGTCATCCTTGATCCACTGAGGTTAACATATATGGTAATGATGTGCAACCAAATTTACATCAGGCAAAACAGTTTGGCACACTAAACATTTGATGAATTTTACATTTATGGCAATAATTGTTCATGCACTAATAGCACTTTATTAATTAAATACAGTTAAACACAAATAATGTCGTAGGCCTTTATCATTTGCTGATATCTCAAGTTTCATTTCTGTAAGGATAATTAGAAGTTTCATTCTCTGATATTAGTCACAATTTTAGATTGGGCTAACACCCCCTTAGCTTTGAAAACCTCTTATTGGTTTTTTTTATAATAACATCCCGGATAGTGATGTCAAATGAAAAATCAGAATTCCAAAAATGCGTTCTTAATGCTATATTTTTAACGGTTTGTCTGACTGGGGCACCCATTAATATATATTTCAGGTATTATACTTTTGAAAATATAAGATTAATTAGGCAAAATAAATAAATACAAGGGAATGTAGGCAAGATTAAATAGGGAGAATATATAAATGCAAGAAAGAATAACAATTGTTAGTATAGTATATGTATATATATGGTATGTTAGATAAATACTAGATGTGTTAACGAGTGCCCTACAAGCACCCGTTACAAAAGCCCTATTTTTAATATGTTCGATGGAATAATTTCTTAGATCTATTATGTCCAAGGGTTAGTTCCATACGAAACCCGGATATGCAAAATAAGTACTCGAATGGGAATTTTGTATATTTTCTCAATTTGTCTGATCAGCTTTGTTTGCTTCATTAGGCAGAAGGGACACCTTCTCCAAACGGTATCATGCACAGAAAACTAAGTAAACTTCACAGCTAAGTACAAAAACCAGATTAAACTATAGAAATAAATTATTTTGCCATACAAATGCAGACTTGTCTTCCACTCTCCAGTTACATGGAGCTAACATGCCTCCACATGTTTTTACACATTTTACAAATTACTATGGAATGTTCATTAATTCTTCTTCAAGTAAGATTAGTGATATAGGACTCAAGAAGCGGAGAGGAAAGAACAAGAATTTGAACCAGAACCTCTAATTTTCACTGGATCAAAACCTTCTCGACACCAATAATGTGTTAACAATTACCATCGAGTACAAAAGGTTGGCATACTAAACATGTAAACAACTTTACATTTATGACATAATCAGTGTTCTTGCACTATACTAATAGAACTTTAGCAATCATATATAGTTATAATAATATACTTGCATCCTCATATATATATATATATATCCTCGGCAAAAGCTTTTAAAACAAACAAGAGTTAATAATGATTCAAGATACTCAGAATAGACTGCTACAAGGCCGCGCAATTCCAAGCCGATTGTGTGAAAAGTTCGCCCAATGAATTTTCAACACATCAGCTCAAATGGGGCAGTTGAAATACTGAAATAAAAAAACCAAACCTAATTCAAGATGGACCTTAATCTACGGGTCCACCTACAAATACATACTTCTCAAATCACATACCCTATCCGAGGTTATTTTGATTCCTTATGCGGGATCACAAGATCCTCATCATAAAGAAATTTTGAACCAAAAAAAAGAAAAAGAAAGAACAGGAATAGAACATAAAATAAATTACACCACTCGACTGTTAATCAGATGGGATAGTATTCCGTAGATCACCAGTTCGAATCGCTCTATAGTATCGCCTTGGACAAGACTCTGCAACCCAGAATGTGAATTAGTCTAGTTAAATCGGGATACCACTTTCTCTTGACAAAAAAAAAATCAAAAATAATAAGATGAGGGCAAATGGAGAGGTTCAAAACTCTCCGAATCGGAGACCGGGGGCATCTGACTGAACAGTGGGCTATGCACGAAAATAGTGGAATCAAAGCCCAGCCCAAGATGTTTCTGACAGTAAGATGAGGCAGGTTCTGTGGTGGGCTCATCTGTGTAGGTGCCACACAGGTGTGTCGAGGGTTCAGCCCAAACCTCACTTGAAAAGGCCGAAGGTAGAGCAGGAAGCTGTTCCGACCCACCAGCATCTCCAGAAGAGTTGGAGTAGTGGTGGGAAGAGTCAAAATGGTGAAGAATACCCTCAGCTGCAGAAACTGAAGGTTGCTGATGATAATGACTTTTTGGACTTGCATATACATCTCCAGGAGTCCCTGAATAGCCATCATAGTAACTACTATACTCCATTTTGGAATGCCCAACTCTTGAATAGAGATAATCCTGACTACCACACTGGGATATTTGCTGATGCTGCTGTTGCTGGTGCTGATGATGAAATTGCAGAACTTCTCCTTCCTGTTGTTGTTGTACTAGGGAGTTAATATGATCATGGTGGTATCCAAAACCGCGAAGATTATTTTGAATGGATCGGTGATTAGGCGCGATGGTTTCCTCGGGGCATATGATGGCTGTGACAGATGAGCCAGGGGGCATGTCTGAGTAGACAAAGTTAGTACGAGCACGAGAGCCCCGCATTGAGCGAGCAGCTTTATCGTAGGCAAGGGCAGCTTCCTCAGCCGTGTCAAACGTCCCAAGCCAATGCCTTTCTTTGGTTGTTGGATCGCGTATCTCCGCGGCAAATCGTCCCCATGGCCTCCTCCTTACTCCCAGGAATTTTACTGCATCTCCACCTGTTTCCTGCTGCATCTTGACTTGGGCTTGCTGCTTCTTTTTGCCACTGCTAGATGATGACATTGATGATAGTGATATGTGTGTGTGGAATATGCAGCTTTCTTCTGTATCAAGACTAAGCTAAGGTGACTGCTACTAGTAGTAGTTGGATTTCTTATAGATGGATGATAGTTGCTTTCTTTTGTTTGTCATAGGGTGCCATTTTATGTAGTCAATGAGTGGATATATATAGTCTTAGACTACTAGGTATCAAATAGGGAGGGAGTTGGAGGATACTAGGGCCATTAGGGGAGAGAAAATGAGAGACTTTTAGCAATTTCAAGTGCTCAAGAGTCCAATTTTTTTTTTTTTTTTACTAATTTTTATCTATTGTGTAATTATTTTTGTCTTGCAAATTGATCATATAACCAGGTGTAAAAAAGGTCGAGTTGGGAAATATCCTGGTCTGCTTTCACATATAGGTTGTAATTTTTTTTTAGAGTAAATCTTATATACACTGATAGTAGATGCACTATTACCATTTGATTCATGACATTCGTGTAAAAGTTGAATTTCAAATTCAAATTTTATATAGTTGTCATTCATCCAACGCTGATAGTATATACACTGTTAGTTTAGGAAAGATTAATCCTTTTTTTATAAAAAAAAAAAAAAAAAAGTTAAATTCTAAAATTTACCCTGAGATGATTAAATTTCCATAATCAACTTTTACAAAATTTAGATCAAACAAGAACATGCAGAGAATAATATATTCTGTGAATTGTGGGACGTGTTACCTAACTTTCAGTTTTTTAGTAAAAGGAAGGAAAAGCAAAGCAACCGCCAATTTAGATTTTAGCCATTTGTGGGCCATTACCACTCAACCACCATATGCCAAGTTCCAAAAGGGAGGTTATTGGTTCTTCTGGCAATTAATTAAAAGACTCAGGAAGTTTGCATGTGAATTGGCTCTTGAATGAAACCAAAAGAAGTCAAGGGACCCATTTTCACTAACAAAACTGATGAACAAAGTTCATGTGAATGAGAAGAAGATGACAAGAGACTGAGCGGTTCTATAGTGAGAAGCTTTGAATTGCATGATGGAAAGTATACTCTTCAAGAAAAAAAAAAAAAAAAAGGGCAATTTGCTCAATTGCATGATTACATGCAATTGTAGTGGATCAGCATGTTCTTCTTATGATTGCCATTAATCTTGCACATCCACATAATTATTCTCAATCAGAATCTATAATTATTTAACATCACTGTAGATTATTCTTATGATTACAAGCGGTTTGGTTCAAATTCCACAATGAGTGTCAGTTTAGTTTATCACGGATATGATAAATTAGGGAATGGCAGTAAATTTGATAAAAAAAACCCATTAGAAATTCTTGGTTCTATTCCCCTACTCCCTTCCCGTTTCTTAAATCCCACCCCTCCCTTGCTAGGAAAAAAAAAAACTTTACAGCAATGGGTCTTAATAATAAAAAAATAATGATAAATAAAACCCTAATCTTTCATATTTGATCATGAAACTCATTAATTGACTGACTTTAAAACAACATTATGTATGAATACAATATGAAATTAAAACCCATTTCTGGTCTTAAAATCCACTTACCAAACACCTCCCTAGTAGAATCAATTTTTGGTGGATTGACTAGTTAGTGGAATTAATAAAAACATGATACTACATCTACAGGCACCATGCATTGTCTGTTTCTTTTTAGTCAGCAGTCTTTGCTTAAACCCTTTTTTTTTTTCTGTTAAAACTCTTGGTCTTGACCTGCATTGCATGTGATCTTTTGTTTCTAATGAACCGACTACTACATTTTCTACCTGATCACCTTATTAAATAATTGAATGCAAATTTAATTGTAAAAAAGACACAAGTGTGTGCATGAATCATGATCAATGATTGGTCTCTAAATCCTAATCATCTGGACTGAAGTAGTCATTATTGAAGTTTTTTTTTACAATGATTGGCTACTCTCCGATGAATTCTCTTTCTATATCCCACAATGCATATCTAGATGAATAACACGGATCTATAGGAGTTATGACCTATGGAGCCAAACAACCCAACTTTCGGTCTACGAAGTTTTTCTATGGATTTGGTCCAAAGCCCTCCTCTTCACTCAAAATATTTTTCCTTTTCTTTCAACATAAAAAAAATTATTATTCAACTAATTGCTATATGATGCCTTCCTTTGCTTTGCATATAGAAGAATTATAATTGAAATTATTGCTAAGTGATGTGGAATCCTTAGGGAATCAGAATGTAACCTAGATAAAGGGCATCTTCAATTTATTGTAGGGTCTAATTAATGGTCTATGTTTAAGTTATATCAGTTTAATCCAATCCAAACCATCCAATTCAAATTTAAAAACAAAAACGAATATTTTTTTTTCTTTGTTTTTGAATTGACCACCCAAATCTGGCTACATCAGTCCGGACTGATTTGGGCTGTCAATTATTCTCTGTAATTGCCCTTAGCGATTGCAGAGCTATTATACCTAAAGTAAGTCCATCAGGAAACTTATAAATCCTGCTATTTTGTGTATGTTTATCTGGTCGCCCTTGTATGGAGTTCCTACTTCATGACTGCCATTTTGCGCCAAGAATTTCTTCACATATCCTCAAGTAACTCAGTCCCAGAAACAGGTATCCACCTTGGTTGGTCGAGCTACTTGAGCAAATTCCTTGTGCATGCTCCGAGCCTCTTACCATATTTCGTACTCCCACCTCTAAATTTAGACTGCTGAAGCGTTATGTCAACAGGTTGATAGGACACTGGTTTTAGAAGTAAAAGGCAATTTTGTGCAGTATGATCTTGGAAGAGGTTGACAGTGTCTCAGATTGTTTTGCAAACCACCTCAGGCGGTCAAGTCAGCCGTGGCTATGGTGGCGCGCAGATAAAATGTCAAATAGGACAAGGCATTACAGCGCTGAGTGGTGGTGCTTGAGCATGCATATCTAAGTCATATGTCCTCCTAACTCAGAACTTGATACAACAATAAGGTACAAAGTTGGCACAGGTGACAAAAGGGCGATAAATTATGGTAACAAAAAGATAGATAATCAAGACAAAGGTTGATCTGCACAAAGTGATCGCCCCAACAGGAATGTGATGATGTAAAAGCAACAGTCAAATTACAAGAAGAAAAGGAAATGGAACTTTACTAATAGCTGTGAGTGAACTACACAAGGTCGAGCTATTATTTGTCAACAGAAATAATGACAAAAATAGCTCGCTGGACTCACAATCAAACTAAAGAATATGGTCAATCAATCAATGGATCAATCATCCCTTTACACAAAAATTGCAGGGGGGGAGGTTATAATTGCCTGGATTAGGAGGCAACCAAATCAATCAGGTGAAAAAGGAAAGGGAAAATACAATGAACAATCAAGTCAAGCAAAGAACTATTCCAACAGATGTACAAAGCTTCACAGATCTATTGAGCAGAGATCTCCACAAACTTGTCTGATGTTGGGCCTTTCATTTACGGGAAGGATACACCGAAGCGATATGGCAAGCAAGTCATTCATCGCTTTTGAATGCTCTTCCCCACCAGCAATATCTCTGTCAATACAGTCCATTCCTCGACCTTCTTGATCACATAGCCGAACCCAGTCTGTAAGATCAACAGCTCCTGATTCACCAGAGATGATGTCACCAGCACTTCTTCTGGTCAGCAATTCCATCAGAATAACACCCAGTGCATAAACATCAGCCTTAAATGATGGCATAGGTTTTGTGGCATTTGCAAGCTCTGGGGCACGATATCCAAGGGTCCCCAGGTTCAGTATCTGCTCAGCGATGCCAGCTGGAGTCATCAGGCGGTGGAGACAATAATCTGTTAGACGAGCATTGTAGTTAGGCCCCTCCAAGATTACATTCGTAGGCTTTAAGTTTCCATGAGGCAATCCTCTTTCATGAAGGTACATCAGACAGCGAGCAACATCAACAGCGACCTTTACCCTTTGACTGAATGATAACGGGGAGTACCTCCGAGGCGTTGTCTCTGCATGGCATACATTTCAGAACATGAGCAAAGCACATTATTTTTGCAGAGCTTTACCTCTAACCCAGCTATAAAGACATGTTAAATCGCTAATCAGAATTTAACAGTTGCCAAAAACTTACCACACGCCAAAATTCCAAGTCCGACAACTAGAGAATAAGCAATGACATTTAACAATAGCAGAAATGGACTCACCTGCTTGGGGAAATATAATAGCACTGCAGAAGCTGAGCAATAGGCAATCCTCTTAATGCTAATCAATATTACAGAGGAGGACCATAGAATATCAAGATACTATAAGTGAGAACACTCAGTAAATGTCCTGCATTATAACTCACACGCCTTGCGCCACTGTTCAGCACAAGAAAAATTCACTCAAAAAGTGTGTAGAGTCCATTGGGATGTGCTAAATCGATCATCCTTCCCTGTTTCGTCTTTTTTGTTTGAAGTGACAGGATCATTGAAAGCTTACACAGACAATCAAATGCAACTCTTCAAATAAACTGTCACCCAACTTGTTTTCATGATTCCAGAAGTGTTGTTGCCTTAATACAGGTACCATATAGGAAACACAGGAAAATACTAGTACATATCAATGGCAAACAACACTGACTAGCATTTATATTTCCAAATAGCACAAGAAGGAAGTAGAAAGCACATTATAGGATTTGTTCAATAGGAAGTTAATAAATGGTAATCCGTTATGTGATTATCAACAAAACCAGAAAATACAGTGCACAGGCCACATATTCCAGATTAAATAGGATGTTTCAAGGGCTTACCATAAAGATGAAGAGCCAAGCTATCTCCCTGTATGTAGTCTGCTAAGACAAGTCGCTCTTGTTCTCTAGGTCCCCAGTAGTAAGCTCGCAAAGAAACAACATTGGGGTGCCTTATTGATCCAATCTTTCTTACTTCTTTTGCAAATTCTTTCTTATTTTTGACCAATCCTACTCTCAACCACTTCACGGTAAGCATATGACCGTTGTCAAGGGTAGCTTTGTATAAGGTACCATGGCTGCTCCTACCAAGAACTTCAGCCGGAGCACGAGACAACTCCTCAGCTGTAAATGCCAGTGAAGCATCCAGAAAGAACAGTTCTCCAGCCAATCGATCCGGCGAATACACATCCAAAATCACCGGTTGTTCAAATGTGTCAATGAAACGGGGTGAGGAAGCAATTGGAGAACCTGGAGAGGACTTTCTTCCAGATGTTGCAGGACAATTATCTTGTACATTGGGATTCACATATGTAGAACCAGTTGCAGAACCCTCAGGCAAAACACGTTCAACAATTTCAGTACTGGAGTCCAGTGGACCTGACAAGGATCTTGAGTTCGAAGGCAGCAGATGATCATTAGAAAAGCTCAAGGATGTGGGAGGTGGCTCCTCAGTATGGAACTTGAAAAGCGAAGGCCGACTAAATCTTCCTAGTCTATCATCTCGACCAGCAGTCTGGCCGCTAAATCCGCTCTGCCCACGGAAGTCATGGTGCTGAGCTCGATAGTATGCCAGTAAAACAAAGGCAATCATGACAACAGCTCCGACAGAGGCAACTATAATAGCTATCCTTATACTAGATTTCGAGCTATGATGTTTTCCTCTAACATCAATTTCATCAGGAACTTTGTGATGTGGAGATGATCCCCCAGGTGGAAGTATAAGCAAGGTGTTCCCAGGATGAAATGAAGAATCTGGAAAATGTATCAAATTTTCTGGGACTGTCCCCTCTAAATCATTGTATGACACATTAAAAACTTCAAGTCTTGAAGAAAGTTCATCAGGGATCTTGCCCTTGAAATTATTATTTGATAGATCAAGATATTCCAAGCCATTAATTTTGTTCAGTTCACTTGGCAGGTCTCCAGACATTTGATTTCTTGCCAGATTCAGTAATCTAAGCCTCCCCAAGTTACCAACATCAGAAGGTAAGATTCCTGTCAAGGAATTATCTGAAAGATCAAGCAACTCTATCGGAAAAGATGAAGGAAGTGCTAATAACTCACTGGCACCTGAAGCACCAATAGGAATTCTTCCATTCAAATGATTTCCAGACATGTTCAAGCTGGTCAAGGTCTGGGATTTAAAGAGAGAACCAGGGAGGCTCCCATCAAGTTTATTAGAGCTGAGATCGAGGGTGGCCAGCCTTGGACTATCCCCCAGTTCGCTAGGCACGCTTCCCACCAAGGAGTTATTTCTAAAACTTAGCAGGCTCAGCCTCTGCAACAGTGTCCAGTTAGAAATGCTTCCAGTCAAATTGTTCGAGCTCAAGTCTAGAACTTCCAAACTGCCTCCCCAATTATCCATTACTCTGATGTCATCGGATAGCATATTTCTACTCAAATCAGCAAGAACACAATTTCCCAAAGAAGGTGGAAGTGAACCTGAGAGCACATTGGACGAAAGGTTCAACGTACGCAATGTAGTCGAGTTAACCTCTTGGATAGAATCTGCACAAATGCCAACAGTTCCTTCAAGATATTTAGGACATCTAGCTCATGATTTTGAAATACAATCTTAGATTCAGGAAAGTTGTAAAACATTGGTAACAAATGGGCAAATATCTTAACTTCTTTTCATAGACTTGGCTCAATAGAATATTCTCACATAGGCAGAACAAGAATTCAAGAAAGGATATGAATGCATGCCAAAAAAGATCAAGATAAGTACATGCAGAGTGTAAGAGAGCATCATTAAACTTGTCTAATCTCTTCTTTTGCCTTAAATTCTGCAAAGCATCTATGTTAAGCTCATAAATAATTCTGCCAGATAATATGTGTTGGCACCGACAAAAAAAAGCAAAGATCATATAGAAAGTTTATAGCTTGAGGCTTCCACAGCACATCATCAAAACATGTAAAATTTTAGTACTGACAATTCTGTTGCTCCTGTGTATGATTTTTGTCACCTACCCTTTTTGAAGATAAATAAGCATTTTTTTTACTTGAATACAGCATTAACTTCCATTTCAAATATACTTTCCTATTTATTATTGGCATATGTAAAATGCAGAATCTAGTCTTAGTTTTACTTACCAAGTTAAAATCGACAAGTTTCAAAGAATTGGACAAAAACTTTTAGAAATGATTGCGCTAGGGATTAAGTGGCAATCAACATACTAATTTCTCAAGTATCTTGTCAATATGACCAAGTAATGATCCAAATATTCATGCTCAAAATTGAAAAAGGGTAGTTCCAGTCCACAAAATGTTTTGCTCCAATAATTTGAAATTGTTCCATTCATTGTCAATGCAGCCATTCCTCTCGGACAAGACAAATCTTTTTAAATTACCATTTTTGTAAGATAAGCTCTTTGTAACAGACAATGCTATCAAATAACTAGACTTGTACATCATGCCAAAAAATTGACGGAATTTAAGACATATGCCCACAGCCAATTGTTGGACAAAACGTCCATACTTTACACAAAACCTAAAGGAGGCCACGTAAAATTTCTATAAATCACTAATCCAGCAAATGAAGTATTCCCAACTCAAAGAACTGCAAATAAAACTAATAACAATCCAATTTCGGAGCTCTATATCATCCAATTCCAACACTTAAAAATTATAACGACTAACACATGCATAATTACTCTAACATTTCTAATATTCACAGAAGGGCGCGAAGTTTTACAACTAAGCAATCAAAAGGCAGAGTAAAATCCCATAATTAAACAGTTGAAATTTAATAACCAATTCCATACTCGAAAACTGATTGCTACTAAGATCCAACTCCACCAATGGGACAGGCCCCTGTAAGAGCTCCACAGGTATAGACCCATAAAATTGATTACTCCCCAACTTCAGAACTTGAAGAATCGGCAATGTGGCCATTGACGGAAGCTCAGCACTGATCCCATTATCACCCAAATCCAGAGTCCTCAAATTCCTGAACAATTGCATTACATCCGCCGTGAAAAATCCACCAGCCAAATTGTTACCACTCAAATTGAGATACTGAACTGTATTAGCCAGGCTAGAGACATTCTGAGCACTCAATGCCAAGGATCCCACAAACGAATTTCCACTCAAATCCACATACTCCACATTCCTGAGAACCGAAAATAAGAATTCCACGCTCCCATTTAGGAAATTTTGATGCAAGTCCATCACTTTCAACTGATTCAAATTATAGGTACTACCGGGGTACCACCCGGTTAAATTATTTCGCGATAAATTGAGATAATTCAAGCCCCAGAGATCATTTATCCGGTCTGGAATCGGGCCAACGAATTGGTTGTTTGAGAGATCTAAATGCTGCAGAGTAGTCATAGTTCCGACGGCCGGGACAAGACGGCCGGTGAAGGAGTTACCAGAGAGAGTGAGGTTTTGGAGGGATTTTAGGGGCAACAGGGTACTAAACTTGAGCTCACCGGAGAGGCCAAGGCCAGAGAGATTAATGGCAGTGATGGAGTTGGAAGAAGGGTCGCACAAAACGCCGTAGAAGGAGGAGGGGCAAGTGACGTTGTTCCTGGAGCGAATGGATGGATCTAAAAGGGTTTCGTTCCATGTGGTGAAGATTTTGTTTAATGGGTCGATTTTAATTCCCTTTTTGAACTCGAGAAGTGACCGGATTTCGTCGTCCACGACAGCAGAGCAGTGGCGGAGTTGGAGGTGGTGGAGGAGGAGGATGAATGTGAGTAGAAGAGAGAGAGTGTGAGTCATTGGAGTCGAGAGAGTAAGAAAGGACGATGTGTATTAGGGGTGAGGCATTTGACAGGCGAAGGCGGCTGCGGCGGAGATGATGGTGGTGGAAAGTGGTGTGATGGTGCAGAGTTAGGGGCGGTGGTGGAGGTAGCGGTAGTTGGAGAGGAGACAAAAGGGGAGGGAAGCAAGAGAATTAGGGTTTTTATATTAGGGGAAGAATGTATGGGGGGAGACTGAGTAGTGCTGTGATAGTGTGCTGTGCTGTGCTATGTCTTTCTGTACGTCTCTGTGTGTAGTGTGTGAGAGAGAAAGGTGGGATTGTGATTGTGTTAGTATGACGTGTGTGAGAAACAGAAAGGTGAAATTGTGAGCCTATGTTGTGTGAGTGTGTGATATAGGACGACTCTCTGCGCGTTCCATTGAAAGTTCCATTGAAAATGACGCGCTGGTGTCGTTTTTATTTTGAAATATTTTAAAATATTTGTCATGTTAAAAATATTAAATAATAATTTTATTAATTTCTTCTTTTAATATGACCTCATTCCTTTAATAATATGAATATTGTTATTCAAATTTAGAATTTGAATTTATGGGGGTAAGATTAAAAAAAAATACAAATATTACAATCAAAATACTATCCTTAACAAATTGGATTCTTAAAACGTGACAAATAAATTGAGACGGCGGTATACAAGGTGGTGATTGTACCTAGGGCTGTCAACGGGCCGGGTCCGGGCCGGAATTCATTATTCCGGACCCGGACCCGAATTACTATACCGGATTCGGATCCGACCCATTTACCCGACGGGTCTTTTATTCTATGTTCCTGTTCCGGATCCGGGTCGGGTCTACCCGAACAAATTTAGCAAAATTTATAATTTCTAATAAAAATGAGAAAAAAATATATTTGTAAACTAATTTCTAACTAATGCAAAGAAAAAACCAAATAAGAAAAAAATCAAATTGACTTTATTCAAATACATCACCCTAATCAAATTATATTGATAAATATATATTTTTTAAATTATTAATTCATTTATATCCGGATTCGGGTCTAATACGGGTCGGAATACTATATTCCGTATCCGACCCGTTTTTTTGTTTGACAAAACGGATCCGGATCCGGATCCGGGAAACGGAATTAAATCTCTACCCATACCCGCAATAATTTCACGGATCCGGTCCGGATCCAGGTCTAGACCCGACCCGTTGACAGGCCTAATTGTACCATGTATCTTAGTGTGTGAGAAAAAGGTGTGTAACTGTGTATATTGTGTGAAATGTGTAATAGAGAAAGGTGAGACTACGTGTCTTAGTGTGTGAGAGAAAGATGTGTATATTGTGTGAAGTGTGTGAGAGACAAAGGTGTGACGCCCCCACTTCTCCCAAGCGCGAACCCAAGGGTATCCGCGGGACGCCTGCCCAACTCTCGCCAGGACTTGAGACAATTCCAATTCAAACTTAAACTCTAATACTAACAATGAAAGTCGGAATAAAGGTACAAAGTCATTTTCATACATAAATATTCAATCTTATTTTACAAGATACCAAAAGTACATCTCATTCCCAAATATACAACCTCCAAAAGTTGTCTAGATAAATACATCCAAAATCCCAATTCAACTGTGTATCAAGTCCCAAAATACAACCGTTATAAGTCGACCAAACAATTACAATCAAGATACTAATCAAAAAAGTAATCTAATCGACTTTTCTCCAAAATCTTCCTATCCGGTCCTGCTAAGGAAAACAAATCTAACGGGGTGAGCGAATGCTCGTGAGGCCAAGAAAAAAAACAAAACATGCACATGCGAACACATAGTTCAATTAACCAGTAACAATAACATATGTACAGGAATTAAAGTCAGAAAATTCAAGTAATTCACAATTGATAATATAACACACTTGTTAAGGATACAGGAGCTCTCAAGAGCTAATTTTCACTTGCTTTGCCAAGACTCGATCCGATACCCCTCTCGTGAGAACACTCCGTCATCCGGATAGGTATTAAGTCCATAGAAACTTCACTTAATACATCCTCCATCCACCGTTCCACCATCTCGGATCCGTAACCAAACACTGTGAGAACCCGTAATTGTTCCCAGTTTCTAGGTTTTATTCGGGTTACTGGCATGTTTTCTGCATTTTCTTTATTCAAAAAGTTTCTAAATAATTTTTATGAGTAAATATAGTTTTTAGGTGAGTTTTCTAGTATTAGTTAGGTTTTAAGAAATTAAGAGCGTATACCAGACGTGGGACCCACTAAGGTGAAAAGTTCGGAAAAATTCGGCCAACTAGGTTAAGTTTTGGATACTGGGTTTAAATTATCGGGTGCTAAGAGATAATTAGAAGTTACCAAGTGGATTGATGTGAGAGGGAACAAAGAGATATGGATGCATTAACTAGGGTGACAAGTGTCACCATATGATTAGTTTTCATTTTTGGAACACTATTCACCCTTTTACCATTTGGTTAAAATAACTCAAAAATTGACCAAAAATCACTCAAAAATTAGCTCCTTGAAGCCGGCCCTCTCCAAGAAAGAAAGAAAGAAAACTCTCCAAGTTCTTGCTTCCATTTAGCTCAAATCCATCAAAACAACCACTTAAACTTGCTTTTGTTCCATAAAACCTCTTCACTTAGTGTTGGTGAGGTGATTGGTGAAGTTGTTTGGAAAGCTAAGGTGACTAGTTGCTCTCTCTCTTGTGTTGCTAAGGTGAGTTGTGAAGGAACCCCTCTCCTCCATCTAATGATGTTTAATTCATGATTGGTGGTAGTTTAAGATGTAATTTTATGGATTATATCTTGATATTGGTTGAATTGGTGAAGTTTTATAATTATTGGTGATTTTTCTGTTTTCATATGATTATTATTATGTGGTCATGTATGATGATTGGAAATGATATTTAAGGAAGCTAGAAGGTGGAAAAAGTGGTTAATTGCAGGAAATTTCTGTTTTGGAAGGAAAATTGGAAAACTAGGGTTTCATGTCCTACATTCTGCCCGGCACAGTACCTCATAGTTAGAGGCCGAATTGGCCTTGGGTTAAAACATGAAAGTTGTAGGGAATGATATTTTAGAGATGCCTACAAAATTTCAGGTCAATCGGAGTAATGTAGCTTGTGAAAAGACTGAATTACCCCTGCTACCCTGTTTTTACCCGAACTTGAGAATTGCTTCTGTAATTGGTTATTTTGGTTGGGAATACTTCGGAATTGGTTGTTGAGGTCTTCTGATGAATTGTATCCGTGTATCTTAGCTTTCGTATGGCTTTGGAATTACTTGATTTGGACTTAGGTAGCCTGACTTATGATGTTTGAACCAGAATGTGGTTTGTGAACCTGTGTTTTGCGGTTCTGGGTTAGTATCTTGCATTTTTGACCTGGTTACACCCGGAACTGGACAGAGTAGCCTTCTTCAACATTGTAGCCCTATCTCTTAGCTTCGAAACGGTGTATCTTGTACCTCCATCCGATAATCGTAGTGTCAATGGTGCCAAAACCGCAAAATGATGTCAAAAACTGTTTTTTTTGGGTTAGAGCTTATTCCATTTCCGGATTTTTCTGGTTTACTCTAGTGCTTATGTATTCTTATGGAGCCTATTTTGGTGGTATTGGGACTTGGTTTATGACTTGTAATTGAGTCTTATTGTGCTTATTTGAATATGTTAGGACGTGACGGTGGTGCAAGACGCTCTTAGGCGGAAGTGCATGAAATATCATTTGCTTGATTGGTGAGTGTACCACTCACTTGTTGTTTACAATGTGGCTTTGGTATATGTGAATTTGATGCCTTGAAGGCTTGTTTGCTGCGTTGAACTTAATTAAGTGAGGGTGTACTTGATCGCCCTCACCCATTTGGTATCTCATATGACTGTCTACTGTTTTACTGCAATGATTGAATGATACATGAAATACTGAATTGGTTCATGAATTTGGTGTCGCTTGGACGAGTATCCAACGACCATTACTGATACGACTGAGCTCAACCCCATTGGTAGTCGATTGGATCGAGCCGGCGAGGGCTTGGTCGTGAAAATTGACGAGCCATGGGGACTGTTATATGGAATCTTGTAGTAGTGAGACTCTTGATTCCGGTATACTCGAGTATTACCAAATTTCTACTGTTTGGAGTTCGGGCCCGGTAGGGGTATGTTGGGTGGAAGGAATGGAAGTAAAGTGGAGCCTACGGTTGGTTACTTTTAAACATTGACGGAGGGTCAATGAGATCCGATCAAGAATGCAAACGAGAAAAAGGGCTCTTGAGAGCCGCCCGTATCCTTTTATCACCACTATTGATGTGTGCCTTTGCTTACTTTTGATGTATTGGAATGAAAAACTTGATTCTTATATGAACTTGGTTGCTTGAGTGGTATTATCTCACTGGGCGTAAGCTCACTCTATTCTCTTTTGTTTTCCTTACAGGAAAATAAATACTTTTGGACTGGATTTGATAATTGGTTGCCGAATTGAGCTAGATGGACATATCTTTTGTATAGCTCCTTGATTGAAACCCTAAATATACTTTTGGGTCCGTTTCTCTTTTGATTTGGCAAACCGTACATGTATCCACTTTGGAATAACTTTTGGCCACTTTGGATTGTACAACATGTACATGTATAGCTCCTTGATTGTTTGGATTTGGCATACACTTTTGTAGGCCACTTTGGATTGTATATGCTTAATTTCAACTTGTAAATATTTGCTTGATGTTTGGTTGGGTTTTGACGTGTCGGTTACTATTCATGGCCGACTCCGGTTTCATTTTTTTTTTATTTTTGTGATTTTGAGTTGTTTATGCGCGTTTGTAAGTTCCGGAACGTATTAGATCGCTCTGAACTGAACCGTTAGTCCTGGCGAGAGTTGGGCAGGCAGTCCGCTAACCCCTTTGGTTCGCCTTAGGGGAAGGTGGGGCTGTCACAAACACGCACGAAAAGGGCGATACTACACGAGTATGCCGAACAAGATCTCAAAAGATCAAATTGTGTTTTGTAATAATTCCATGGTTCATCAAGCTTTTCGACCAAACCCATGCCGGTTCGAGTCGCAAGATTGGCTAATGAGATTTGGGCGTCCCCCACGTAAACACGTATAATAATAAACACGCATAATAGTTATCACGTATAATAGTCGACGAGATTCACTCCAATCGACATACAACTTCAAATAGGTTAAGTAATAAGTCAAATAAAAGAGTGTGAGTGCGATAAAGTACACACTCATCTCATCAAGTTATATTCACCTATACAAGTAAAATTAATCAAATAAACACGTAATTCATGCACTTGACACTCACCAATTCAAAAGTAATTGAGTGAGTAAAGTCTTTAGTTGTCTCCTCCGAAATTCTCTTCAAGACTCGCTTAAGTACCTGAAGAAATAGTGACCATACATCACTCACGTAAACCTACTACCACGTAACACACAAGAAAGAATATCCACTTGTTTAGATTAAACCAAAGTCTCAAAAGAGAACCTATTTTTCTCGAAAATCGAAGTTCAAAAGTGATGGTTTAATAACACAAGAAAAACTGATTTCTTTCATGAAATCGAGTTTAAAGCGATCAATTAACATCAAGAAAGAATAACGAGTTCTCAAAATTTCATTTTCTAAGAAATCGGCAAATTTCAGTTTTGCGTGAGAAATTTAGAAAAATCAGATCTTGCACTTAGTAAGTCCAAAATTGAAAAATTTTATGCCGTTGGAATTACTAAAAATTCCTAAAAGACACTCTTCCAAGATTTTAAACGGAAGATATTCAAATTTTAGCTCAAAGTGGCTGACTATAGGCACACATGACAGTTTTAGTCTTATTTTTCGGCAAACTTTAGAAATTCGGTAAAATTCACAGAAAGTGAACTAGCCTCTGAAATTTGTAACTCAATTAGAATTCCAACCAAGGTTTAAAACACAATAAACGGAACTGAAATCGGAGTTTTAAGCATTGAGATATAGCAGCTCAAAGTTCGTCGCATTTTATAACTGTTCAGTCATTTTTCAGATTTGAAAGGCTATCTTTGAAGTATTTTTTGGCCATCGAATTGGCATTGAAAATACACCAATTCGGTATACTAAATCTTCCATATACGAACTATATCTCTACCCAATTTTACACAAAAACTCACGTGGGAAGGCAGTTAGCAAGACAACTGAAGTTTGTGAAATTTTCAAAACAAATCTGGGAACTCAAGCTTCTCTTCCCTTTTTAAACACTTTGTATCATGAAATCAGTCCAATTTTTGGGTCATTTGTGAAACCAAGGTCCAAGAAACATTTCATAAGCAATTGTTAGTTGGTTAACATCAAAATCTCAAAATAAAACCTCTCACAAGCAACCAAACCAGTTGGTCAGCATGAAAAAAGGGTTTTCCAGATTTGCTGCAGTTTACAAATTGTACCATATCTCACTCAATACAACTTGGAATTGAGAATGATCAGTGGCGTTGAAAACTAGATTCAAAAGGCTACATTTCATCTAAACAAATCATTTTGAAATTCAGTTTGCAAAGGAGAGAAAATAGAGCCACAAATTGTAGTTTCTAACTTCCTCTCGTTTGGACTGACAGAACAGGGCACTACAGATGACTCACTTCGAATTAGAAGGTGCATGATACACCGTTAGAAAACTACGGATGTCTAGTTTTGAATACCGCTGACGGTACTCAATTCCAATGTCCGGAGAGAGAGATATGTTCATTCAAAGAACACTACCAGAGGAACACTGTTACACGTTTTTCAGATTTTGTTCTTGCCAAAATTCAATTTTTATCCAACCAATCCAAATGATTTTTGGTAGAAACTTTATACACACCACACACAACATATATACATCAGTTTCAAGGTCAATTGAGCATCAAAAATTTGAAATCAAACCACTACAAAAATAGGACAGATTCGTTCATACCTAACATCAACTTCCATCTGTTTCCTTTTCACTTTCCTACCCAAATATCATCTTGTTTAACATATAATTACCTCAAACAACATTCATTATCACCATATCAGTCCAATATATCTATTGTGAGATTTTATAGAGGCCACTCCAACATTTAAACTCAAACCACAACAATAACGATGAAGCTACAAGCTTCTTAGCAAAAAGAATCCCACTAAAGTTAAGATTAGGTGATCGGATGATTACCTCCTACACTTTGGAGTAAAATCAGAAATTTTGCACCTCTAAAGCCCAAGAAAAATCGTGAGATGATGTCCTTCTTCTAACTTAAGTGAATCTCCAAGTAATTTTGAGGTTGGATGCAAAGTTTGAGGTGATTTGAAGTAGAATTTGGAGTGAAATGGTGAAGTCTTTTTCTTCCTCTTCCTTGAAGAGTTTCAGCCGGCACTTGAAGTGAAAAAGAGAAGGGTTGGCTGGTGAATGAAGCTTCCTTGAGAAGCTTGAGGTTTTGTGGTTAAAATTTGTCCAAAAGTCAACTCTTAATAGTGCGCGCACGCGCGCGTTTTGTGTCTGTTTTCTCTCGGGTTTGTTTCACGTGTGCACTAAACCTCTAATGTAGTTCCTTTAACATTATAATTATTCACTCTTAGTATTCTAAAATAAATTTCTTAAAGTCGTCCAATTAGTCGCACGCGTGAAAACACCAACTTCCGACTCACACACGATAAAGCGCAATTTCTAAGAAATTCTTGTAACGATAATATAACTAACAAATATTAGGGTAATTAATTATAAAAATATCTATTTTAAGACTAACGCATGAGTCCTCAAATCTCCAAGATCACTGTACTCTCAGATCGAATATTGCCTCCAAACGCGTATTCGCTATTTCTTACTAAACGAGTTTTCGAAAATTAAATTTATTAACGGGATATTTTAAAAATATATGCAAGTCATAGTTCCATGTAAATGGTTTTAAAATGGTTGAAATAAATTATTCAGGGAAAACGAGTGAATAAATATTTAAATACGCCAGTAAATAAAATAGAAATAAGAAAATTTTTGGATCCTCACAAAAAGTGAGATTGTGAGAGTTCTCTATGTGAAGTGTGTAAGTCTATGAGAGAGGGAGGAGGTATTATAGTCCAAAACTTGGGTAAATCCAGTTTTCAATCACGCAATGACCCAAATTGTGACATATCACTTTGTGAGATGGTGTTACTCAATCTAAGCCATTGGATCTTTAAAAATAGGATCCACCCAAGTGCGAGCCGGTATTATATAGGTCTAACATATATTGATTCATTACAGAGGTGATTAAAACAAGGGATAATATTAGAAAACCTCCCTGAGTTTTCTCTGAGTAGCATTTAGCACCTTTGAGATTTTGGAATTCCCCAGATTTTGATTTGATTTTTATACTGATTTATTACAACTTAAAGGTTTAGGTCATGGCTTGAGAAGTTGTTGGAAAAAATATAGGATTCATAAAAAATTGATGTTGATCATATAAAGAATATTTTGTGTTTTTCAAATTTATATTTTTAGCAAGTATGACTTTGTGACGTGATGGTAGTACTTAAGACTGTTTTTTAGATGGTGATTTTAATGGAGTAAACAAAGTCACTTAAGAATATTTTTGTTTAGCAAAAGGGTAGTTTAGGATTTTTTTTTAAAAAAAATTGTCATGCAAATAGCAAATGTAAGGGAGATAAGTGATGTTTTTAAAACCGAAGAGGTATTAAGTGATATTAAGAGAAACAGTAGGAGAAGTTTCTAATATTATCCTTTAAAACAAAGAAAATCAACAGAGGTTAATTCAACTAGTAAGGTTCATTCATCTTATATAAGGGAAATTTTAGTTCAAATTAGAGTTTTTTTTTTTTTTAGGGGTGTCCCGCAGGGAGTGGATCCCACAGACTATTCCCCACCCTCCACAACTTGTTGGCAGCAAGGTTCGAACCAGGGACCTAAGGCTCCATTTTCAGCAACCTCAACCGCCAGACCAAGCCCCGGAGGGCTTAGTTCAAATTAGAGTTGTGATGCAAATAGTCTCTTGTTTATAGGTAATCTATAAGAATCACTGTATTATTGAAAAACATGTTAATGTGCTACCTTAGCATTAGAATTGGGAAATTTTCCACTACTAAATTTTTTCTTATCAAAAATTAAAACTAAGAAAAATAACAGAATAAAAAAGCTCATGGGAAAAAAATAATTTTCCTACCAATCTAGCTAGCTTATTTGCTACACTAGAAAATATCATAAGAAATATTGATAAGAATGTAAAGGAGGCAGTCTAAAAAATAATTCTACCCAAAAACAATTTTTAATTTTTTTTAAAGATTTTAATTAGCTAGTAAGAACTAATATATTGCCCTTTAGAGTTTTAGGAAGTTTAGGGATTTCTTTGTCAGGAGTGAGTACAAGAAATAAATGTTTAGCCAGAAGAAAATCAAGAAATGAGTTCTTGTTAACAAGATGAAAAAAGTCTCCAAAGCTCCCACACAAAAACTATTAATTGTTTGGATAGTGAAATTATTCCAAATATTATTTCGCTTGCATCATAAACACATTTTCCAACCCACCTTTTTATATTTCCAATCACATTTTTATTTCACATACATCACATTATAAAAAGTGTTACAGTTATTATTTTAAATAATATTTCAAATAATACTCTATCCAAGCAACCTATTTCTTCTCCTCTAACCATAAAGTGTTACAGGTATGTAACTTTGTATATCTCTGTCTAATATTTTCTTATACAATGTGAGCTAGTACATAAAGAACCCAAGAAGAGAAAAAGGAAAAAAAAGTGAATCATATAAATTTAAAAAAAAGGAGGCTTGGGAGATGGAGAGGGATGAGCAAGTTGGTCGGTATAAGGCTGCTACATAACTACAATCTGTAAAGGACAGCACAAAAACTGACTCTAGGCCCTACTAGGCACTCACATGCCTTTTAACCAATACCTTAATCTTAATGGGGTCAATTTATTTATGATTTTTATTTGTTGTTTTTTCTCCTTATCTTTTAGTCAAAATTTTCTTTTATGGTTCATTATACAAAAAGGTGCAGGTTGACTTGACCAATTTGGAGTGCAATAATTTTATTTTTCTACAGTAAATGTCTTTGTAAGGGGACCTGGGCTATTGGTAGTAACCCTTTTTATGCTTTTTTTTTTCATAATTGGATAATTGGACAATTTGGAAGATTCCTTCTGATTTGGACTTCTGAATATTGACAAAGTGTGACAGTAAAATAAGAAGTATTTCTTGTCCAAGCTTGCAAAGGTATCTTTAGAATTTTGATTCTGAATATGTCTCTTGTCATGTTTTGACCCATCGAATTGCTTTCGTGTCACCAAATGGGATAGGAGATGATATAAAATTTAGAGCCAATTTAACGGTGCCCGTTAAAATATATTTCAGGTATCATATTTTTTTTAAATTATAAGATTAATTAGAAAAAATAAATAAATACAAAAGAGAGCCGGTAAGATTAGACAAGAAAGCATATAAATGCAAGAGGGGATAATAATTGTTAGTATATTTATATGCTGATAGGTTAAGTAAATTTTAAATGTGTTAATGAATGCCGAATGGACACGCATTAGAAAAATCCTAAAATTTATATCAAAATCCACTAGAATTCATACTTTCAATAAGTTCCTTTTGGACAAGATGTCATGAATATTTTAGTACAAGGCAAAATGTGCAAAGACATTTTATTTGCTCATTTTCCCTTTCGAAAGATGTAAGTAATTTTCAATTGACTTAAGAGTATATATATATTTTTTTTTGGTAAAACTTGAAAGAATTTTAAACAAAAATCTAAAACAAAGTTTTTCTTTTCTTGATTAAGGTTCAACTTTCAGCCTCAGGTGGATGATTGAAGTAACTAATAAAGAACAAATCTCTATTAGGGTGTTTGACCGTTGGTACAACATAACTCTATGGTTAACATACAAAATTCTCTCTAATTTCTATAGCTAATATAGACAATCTGTATACTTTCCATCTTTTCTAGTCAAGCTAAATACAATGTGATTTAAGCCAAAAAAAAAAAATAGAAGATTTTTTTGGCGTAATATTGTTACTCGAGTTGTATTTAAAAGTTATTTTTGACAAATTCAATGTGATTTGAGTCAAAACCAATGAGAGATTTTAAATAATCCACATAATTTGGCAAAGCACCATCTTGAGTTACAATGGAAGAATTTAAACTTCACATTTACTCCCACTATTAGAATGTTCTCCTCTCTGAATCTGATTCCTTTATTAGCAGAATCAACTAATAACGTAGAATTTATTTGTGGCCTATGTATGGGATAGTATCACTTATACTACTCATAAGTCTGAAATATCATATGGACAAAATTTTATTCCAATGCCACATATTTTACTTTTTTATTACAAACTTTCTGCTAATCAACTTTAAAATAGACCACTCAACTTTTACAACTTTCAATTTTGTAGAATACTTGACCATTTCGACCTATATTTTTTTTTCACTAAGTACTCTTTTATTAATCGTGCCTAGCTACGTGCAAAAATTATGTTAATGAAATGAAAAGGCAAAAAGATGGTGATCAACCGCCCATTGGCGAACCGGTGATTTGGGCTTTGTCAAATGCCAAAACTTTAGGTGCAAAATTTCTAATTTAAAGGTGCCAAAATTCTATGGAAAGGTGCCAGTGGTTAAGTTTGCAAGATAGAAGAAATTTTGGGGTGCAATTCTGAAATTCTGAGAATGAGAGTACTGATTTGCAGTTAGTTGCTAGTTTTATGATTTTTTATATAAGACGTGAAATATCAAATATGTACCGTAATTCCAAAAAAGGTTATTGTGATTCCCAAGTCTCTATTCAGAAAGAGTTTCTTCATAAACTCAAATTGAGAGTACTATTATTGAGAGCTAAGCAACATAATTTAAGCTGTTACACAGCAACGGTGCGTTTGATAAAACTAAAGTCTAAAAACAGAAGTCTAAATTCATTAAATTATTAAATATTAAATTTTGATACATTTGAATATATATCATAGTAAGTGATAAATGAATAACTCATCACTTATTGTTAGCAACAAGTCTTGTCTAGAACATTTAGTGTCATTTAATTAATTCAGAATTCAGATATTCATTCTTGGGATATTAAATTTGATTATCAAATAGGACTAAGTTAGAGTGCAAATGAATCGAGATTAAACATGATTTTTGGGAGCTTATTTGGTCAAAATTTAAATTCTAGCCTTATTCAGACAACTCGAAATATTGAAACGTCTAAAATGATCAAACTTGAAAACGTGGATCAAATTATGTTAATTTGATATAATATCTGAATAGGATAAAACCCTTTCTGCGCCTTGCAAGAAGAGCCATAAGCAAATTCATGTCACTCTTCTCTTCATTAACTGAATTATTTTAGAATTGAAGAATTCGTAAGAACAAAAATGTGGAGACATATAATTTGGGAGTCGAATCAAATAATTCATGTTGGCAAAATATCAGCTTGTGAGAGTCCTTGTTTGACTTTATTTTTTTGTAGCAATGAAAGTAGCACTAACACTCTAACCAACTTTTAAAAGAAGGAAATTAATTGGAAGAAGTCAGTTGCTTTTTAGTTGGAATATTGCAGTTTTATTTCTTGATGTCTTTCACTAGTCTCAATTGAGTCTTTTGTGTTTCAATTTGTACTCATGCCCACTTAGTATCCTGCATAATGACCAAAAATAAAATAAAACATAAACTTGTATCCCTCACATTTGTCCTACATATCTTATGCAGTTTGATTAATGTCAACTTAGGTCTTGTTTGATAACCAATTCAGCAAGAAACTTAATGTTAAGATAGTCTACCCTCAAAAAAAAAAAATTGTTAAGATAGTCTAAACCGAACATGTTAATATACATTTAATAATAAGAAAAAGAACATCTAAATTAATTAAGTTATACTGAAATTTCTAGACAAAATTTGATCCAAAAAATAATTGATAGGCTATTTACTTATCATTTAATGTGTTATATACTTAAATGTATTAGATTTTGTACTTAACAATTTAATAAATTAAGACTTCAGACTTTAATTTTCAAACTTCAGTTCTATCAAACACACCCTTAGTATCTTATACTACTAATTCAGCTTTAACACATTAGAAGGCTTGTTCTTCTCATTGGCTTCTGTACCTTAATTTATCAATATCTTTTAATAGTTGGTCTTAGAGACATATCGTGAACTAGTCGAATCCAAAATATGGGCCAAAAGGCACAAAACCACGTCTATTATACACTACATTTAGACTGTAGAGGACCTCAAAAATAAGAACATTAAAAGTGCATAAAACAAGATAGTTTCTCACACGTTATTTTGAATTGCCAAATCAATGAAAGTAGTGTTTAAAGTCTGATGGAGATAATCCTTACATTTATTGGGCAAAATCATTAAAAAAAAAAAAAAAACTAGTGAAAGTATCGGACAAATTCAATAACAATATTATTTCCTTGGTTTTTTAGATCATAAGGTCCATTTATCCAATTATGTTCAATGGTTGATATCCTAATCAGTATCACTTGTACAGGGATCAAGAATGCAGGCTTCTCCTACGTGTGCATCAAGTCAATTTACACAATTTCATTTGTGTGTACAAAAATAATCAGCTTCATACGAAAGTATTTATCATAGATCAATATTTAGACATTTTTTCGTATGTAATTATTCCCAAAAGAAAAGAAAAAAATATGGTTTTTCAAAAATGTTCTTGAACCATTTCATCAAAAGCTACATTATCCAGAAATTTCTTCTGCTAACTAATATGACCCCATTTATACCCCAAACTTAACGAGGGCAAGGCCCTCCATGATGTAGGGTTTTCTTGGGCTAATATGACTCCATCAAGCATGTTTTGATGTTAACTAACTAATATCTAAATTGTGAGATCTCAACCTCAGTAATAAAATTTCTGTTTGCCCTTTTTATCAAAAACAAAAAAAAAAAAAGAAGAAAAGTGTGAGATGAGATCTCAACCTCTGTGGAGCATCTTTGGGACCAAACAAAAAATCACCCCCACCCAAAAACACACTTCCTTTTCCATTGTGCCTGTGTTTGTTTATTGCCATATTTTAGTTACAAAACACCAAAGACGCCAACCCATTATCTTGATGATCGAGCTTCATGTTGTGGAATCACAAGACAGCTCGAAACCCTTTGAAGATTAGATTAGTCGCTCAAGATATCATAATCAAATCATCCTTAGATTGTCCTCTTTTGTTACTATAATACTACAACTACTAGACTTTTGACTCCTTTGTCCTAGCTAGTACAAAGAAAACAGCAGATATATCATTGTCACATATGTTCAAATCTTTCCTTGAGACTCTCTCTTTACTGTTTGAATACCATGAAACTTACAAGCGTGATTTTCTTTCTTATCCTGGCTATCTTCTTGTGTTTGTTGTTTGTTACTCTAGGCAAAGAAGAATCAAATCAGATGGTGATAGGTGGTTCTGCAAGCTCCACCAATACAGTAAGTGTTGCGTTAGCATAAAGTCTGTAAAACAGCCCAAGATAGATGAATATTATTAATGGGTTTTTGTTTATCTTCTGAATGAGTTGGATGCAGGTAAAAGCTGAGTGTGAGAAGGAGAATAGTGTTCATGAGTGCAAACAAGGCAAGATTAATGGATCAGAAGATAGTAATACAATTTTAGAGAATGAAGACTACATCTATACTCAGTCTCTTCCCTAAGTAGGTGAAGATTTGGTTTCCATCATATATATTTGTCCTGATCAGTTCTTTTGACTAGTATTCAAGGCAAAAAAAAAAAAAAAAAAGAAGCCCAACTAGTGCTCCTCCTTCTTCCTTGTCTTTAAGAAACTTTGCCAATTCGTAAGATGAAATCTTCAATATTCTTCACTTTATTTTGTTTGCATTGCAGTACTCAAGGAAAATGGTTATCCAGTAGGTTATTTTGCCCTTTTTTTTTTCTAGGTTTGTTATGAGGCCAAATTGAATTGTTGAGTAGCATCAGAATTCTTTAAAACTTGCAAAAACACACCAGTCTGGCAGATCTGGGCGAGCGTTCTTAGATATTAATAACAAAAACAGAAAAACTCAAAAGTGATATTTAATGGATTTGTAGCTGTATCTAAATCTTCTTGAGCCATCAATTTAATCAAGATTTAATTTTGATTTTCTTAGCATTGATTTTAGTAAGGATTGTGCCGTCCATATTGGTTATTGATCACTTCAACTCGGAGGAGGAGTTTCAGTACCTATACTCCAAAGAAGTTAAAACACATGCAAATGAAGCTCCCATTCATGAAGAATGAAGAAGATCCATTGCTATTTAGCTAAATGTTACCAAAAAAAAAAGTTAATTTCCCAAGAATTCATAGGCATATATTGGATTTATAGAGCGGTCTAAACAAAGACATATACATCATCATGAACTTATTTCATGATATAACATTATAAGACAGTCATTCCTATTTTAAAAAAGAAAAACTAATATTTAACTGCCAAAGTAATGTTTTTATTACATGGCTATTGAATTCTTTGTCAAATATTTACTTGCTTTGATTTATTGTATTTAATCAAAAGTATTTTCCCATTCATTAGTTTTATCTGCCGATCCTAGAGCTTATATTACTTTAAACTCCTTCTGTATAGTATTTACTATTTATTCTTCCTTTCAAGCTACAAGCTTGGTTGCTCTCAGGATCTTGTTGAGAACCATGGCAGCTAATGATATGCTGCTATAAGTATAGAAATGTAAAATTGAAAGGAACAAGTAGGGAAAATTGATTTCATCAGGCACTCTAACGAAATCATTCCTTCCAGGGATCACAAAACCACCAACAAAACAAAAAAAAAAAAAAAGAGAGAGAGATGATCTATGGATCTCAAATACCCTTGTACTGCTATTTTTGTGGCCTAGCAAAAGCAAATGCAAAGTCAAAATTGTGCAAGCCCTTTGGTGATTCTTTGGGTAGGAATTTAGATCTTTTTTTTTTGGGGCAAAGATTAGAGCCAGATGACCACATCTATAGAATTTCTTGTTTCCACTAAGAACTGAGAATACTAAAATTACGGATAAAAGCAATGCAAATGAAGGCTGCATTACCTGATATTGTGATTCGCCCGGAAAAATTACAAAAGAAGAGATTAATCGGATCAAAAGCCTCTTCTGTTGAATTACTGTCTAATTATGTAATTTTTATAATATTTGGTGTAAATTGATACAACTTTAGTGTAAATTTTGGAGAATGAGTTTGTCAGGTCATGAAACTAAACTAAAATAAAAAATCACGATTGCATCAAACCATACGAGCTTACAGTAAAAGTTGTGAGAGTTATATAAAATAGACCAAAATGAACAGATATCAACCGGAGAGGCACCTGATCTCGTTGGTGGATAAGGATTCAAATCAAGCCAGATTAGAAGGTGCAAAGATAGGAGAAAGAGTATTGAGTTAAAAAAAACTTATAAAGAAAAAGAAAAAGCTAAAACTTGGCAACTTCTCAAGAAATATGTAGTACATGGATCTCCAGCAAGTCTCACTGCAGTAATTGGTTTGGCACATGATGTAATTGAACTAATAAAGACTAGGGAGAAGGCCCTTGCAAAGCATGGGAGTTTATACCTATGGCTTTGTTAAATAATTTGGTAACGTTGGATAATTTGTTTTTATCTTAGGCAAGGCATACTATTAATGGTAGCCAAAAATGTCATACCATGTTTATCTAAATGATTCGTAATCTCTCACACTTTAATGAGCTCTTCAACATGCTGCAATTACCGGTTCAAATGAGTGTGTTTTGTTGGAAGAACGCAATTAATGTTTCTTAAACTTTAACGATGAAGAGCACAAAATTTCCGACGGTTACAATTCACAAAGAGTTTTCAAATGGTTCTTCTACTTTGGCCAATTAATATTGTCTTAAACACATTTAATTCAATAGGATGGCTTTGCCCCCAATTCACCTCACTTCCTTTGTGTTTTATCATTAATTAACAACACATAACTACCATTTATGAATGTAATCATCATCTCACAAAGGGCACTTTAGTAAACTCATATCCCAATGAGCATGGCCCGCTTGTACTGTAAGGTGGATTACTTGTATGATGCTTATACAATCTCTAAATTGCCCCTTAAAATATCAGATAAAAATCACCCAACAGACAAACTATAACTCCTTTTTATATATATATATAGGAAACTTTTCATTCAACAAGCAATACAAGGAAACTCTATGGGTCCATCTTGCTACTCTTATGACATACTTCTTGAATGTTGTGAAGGTGATTATTATATTGATTGCCCCTAACTAGAATGTCTGCTATAGTACATTGAATGGACTCGAAACACCACTCCCTGTTAGAACCTGGCTCCCACCATAGTTAATCAGGCTAGATCTGCAAGTCTTTTCCTCGTTGATTTTTTTTTTCTTGAACTTTTAGTTTGTAGTTCAAGTGTTCAACTTCCATTGGTTTCGCCAGATTCATTTCATGTGATTAGCTACTGCTGAAGAAACGACAAAACATACTTCAAGACAGCATGAGCTATCATGGTTGAAGATGTCAAACTTTCACACGGAAATCAGATTAAGTATTGGCTTCTGCACATGGACATCCAACCTACGGACAGGTACAGCTCGATGACTTGGACGAACGTGTGTTATCCAGGAAGCCAAATAGAATAGGAGATGGAGATAGAGAGAGGGACACGAAAGATAGATACTTCCTTTGTCTCTTACAAAACCAGACTTAATCTGGTACTCTGGTCAATACTAACTCTACAAATCCCAAGCATAGAAACACAAGCATTATATATCTGACTTGAATGGCATAAACTGAAGTTCTTAAAAATCTCTGTCATCTAAAGAATGACAGAGAGGAGGTTGTATTGGATCAAAACTTCCTAAGAGGAGGTTGTAGTTACAAGAATTGCTATATGCATTACACATGCTATACAATGGTCTAACAATTTTGATGTAAAAAATCTACAAAGTTACATACATCTATACACAAGGGCTCCAAGAAGTCAGACAGCAGAGTTATTATAGCCTGCCACAAACGAGCTTAAGGAGACATTCTTGTTGAGAAGTTTGAAAACTCAGCCAAGTGCCTTCAGCTATCATAAAAAACAACTTTGACTAAATGTGTAAAGCTCATTGTCTTCACGTTAACTTGCCTGGACCTCGATCCTTGTTAGTAGGATGACCCTGGACCTCAAGCCTTTACCAGCAGGATGCCCCTGGACCTCAACCACCAGGACGACCAAGCAGCTCCTTCCGTAATATCGTGATGGTAATTCTTAATAGATTTTACCAGTTCTGCACTTCTTCAGGTTTTGCAGGATGGGAGGAAGTTGCTTTCATCAGAAATGACGTCTCCCTATTGATGAACTCACTTTGAATCTACAACATATAATCACCACAGAAGTGATTCTCAGCAGCAGGTCTAATACCTAATACAAACCAGAAAAGCTTATACAACCTAATAGCTCATCATTTCAGGACAAACTCGAGAAAAGAAATGCCTTCTCTACCTTCATTCTTATTTAGAAGTACTTGTCTTAAGAATGAACTAGTGGGAACAAGATTTGGAAAATGAAAATGAACAGTCATTATGTAAAAAGTTAATTGTTTGTAATTTCAGATAAAAAGCTGAAAAGAAAAGGCGGCTGTAAGTCTTCCTTCATCGTTTCTGAGAAATCAAAATATCCTGACCTCTAACCACAGCCTTGGTGTAAATCAGGAAATATATTTTACGTTTGATACAATAAAAGACCAATTCTAGCGGCCCAATAGTTGAAACTTTCTTCACTAGTTATTGAAGTCGAAAGAGTTTATGCTTGTCTGCTAGGTTTTCAAATGAACTAAGTATTCATCAGAAATCTAGTCTTGCTGAATCAAAAAAGCAAAAAAACAGAAGGTCAAATCAGCTGGGTTTTTTTTTCTCAATTATTTCTGTTCAAGACTTCCGACAGGAGTACTAAAACTTCTCGACCATTGGGTTGGACCCACAAAGAAAATAATCCTAAAAAATGGTTTTCAAATGTTTTGGGCTGTCGATATTCAATCACTTTGAGGACATAAGTCATAGCGCAATGAACCACTCCAGGGCCGGGCCAGGGCCAGAGGGATCTTTCATTTGTACTTCTTTACATGGTCCATCACTTCAAATAAAAAGCTATTCTGCATCCTTTTAATATTAAGTCTTACAAATAACTCTTCTTAAACGCATTTTTGTCAGTAATGATGTGAATATTCTTTTATTATTTTTCTATAGGTGAAGAGTGAATACAAAATAAAACACCACTCACCAAGGTCTAGGCAGTTCCAGTTATCAACCTCTCTCGCTGATCTAATTTCTTCACTTTCACAACCCCAATAAGAACTTGCAAGCCAAAAAATGCACAGATGGCATATGCTATGGATGCGGGCATCTGAAAAACAAAATGCATTCACATGAAGCTTATACAAAAACGGACTCCAAATGTATATTATTTTCTCTACAAAATGATGCACCACTTACAGTGATAGAATTGATATACAGAATTGTTGCAAGGTTGATTAAGCTTCCAGCAGCAACTGCCTGTAGTAGATTATCGCACAAAACAGGAACAAAGTCACTTACGAGAAAGGCAATTTGTCAGGAAGGGTTCAGCATAACATGACTAAAATCCAAAAATTTCAGTCAAACATGTTTGAAAGATATTTGAAACTCCAAGAACTTGTAAGCTAGTAGAAACAAATTCACTATTAATAGCCAACTTAATTCCAAGTTCCAATTCTAACTTTATGATGACCAGTCTGAGGCCAACATTTTCTCAGGTTCATCTAATGACAATCAACCAATGATATCAAATTAAGATTCCATGCGCATAACATTTAAAGGCGGAAAGGTCTTGACAATAAGTAAATGGTCTATGACAATAGTAAAATGTCCTGTTACCAGGTCATGTAATATCAATATACCATAAAAGTTCGGATAAGCTATTAGACAGGAGAACAAGGTCATATTAAAAAAAAAAAAAAAAAAAAAAAAAAAAAGATCAATGACAGGCCAGACTAATACCCAGGCTAGGAAAATATCACACTGCACTGAGCCATACAAGTTCGGCCTATGTAGCTCACAACCTGGCCCAAATACTTTATCCCAGCTTCAGTGTATTATTGAATTTTCCGTTGGTTGTAGCGGGAGGCTACAAAATAAGGCTTTCCTTTGAGAACAAGGGACAGGACATTGGCAAGGGTACTGGAAAAAAAGATGGATCCTCTACGATCATTTTGAAGAGAATTTAGTCCAATTTCCAGTCAGGTACAGAGGTAAAAAAGTGCCAAAGATGACAGGAATTACTTTTCTGGGAATTTCTGTTTCAGCAGCCATAATGTGTTTACATTCTGAGATTGCAAACTTATAGGGTAAAAATGAAAATTCTCTATTCACGTAATTTTCTTTCTACAGAATGGTTACAACAATCGCTTTCTTATAGTTTGTCAAAATTACAAGCTTCAAAACACACATTTGTACAGTACTAGACAATATGTTTTGCTTCTATACATAGAATTCTTCCTAGGATGTGGAGCAATTTCATGCCAGCTAGGATGAGAAAGAAAATTAGCATAATATCATGTATTTGACCATTTAAAATAAACATTGCAGCACATCATGAGATACAGTAGCACAATATAACAAAGAAAATCTTCAATTATAGCAATAAGAAAATGCATATTTTTCCGAGTACCACCAGTAAACTAGACTTAATTTTAGCAAGGGATTTAAACATAATCTGGAAGAGTGACTAGAGTAAACCAGAGCACTCACACTTCCTATTGTCTTCTGGACAGCAGCAATTCTTTGGAAAGCTCTCTCAGATTCCAAAGCCCTGACACGAAGCTTCAAATCTCCTTGCTCCTACAACCAATGTTTAAATGATATGTCAATTTCACACTTGTGACAGATTAAACCCATCCAGAATTAAGTGGAAAATCAAGAAAATATGTAATCTCTACCAGTCGCTGAATGATTTCAGCCAGCTTTTCAACTCTATCAGCCTGCCTAAATAAGTTGTAGAATGCACGGGATTGTCTATCCCACCTCTTTCTGAAGTCCTGAAAATAGTCACATTTAAGTCTCAAGACCTTGTTAGATGCTTAAAGTCAAGCAAATACAAAGACAGTCAGCAGGAACCCACCTTCAAGATAACTTCAACACCAGCTTCACGAAACCTCAGCAACTCCAGAGCATAGCTGCACGGATTGTCATGAAATTCAAGTTCAGATAAAACAAAAGCAAATGATTATTATAGGTCATTAATACATCAAGGAGAACATCCATGCATGAACTCACGGTTTGGCTATCTCAGTGATATCAAATCGAGGATCAAGGCCTTTCCCTATTCCATCCAACACTGTGAAAGAGCTTTGAGGTAAATGCCAGAAATAGTTACAAATATCAGAAAACCAAACAAATGAAGAATGAAACAATACCTGAAAATGCTCTGACAACAAAAGTGAATGTGGCAGGAAATCTAAAGGGTTGATCAGCTGCAATGGCTAATAAATCTTCCCCTGTTCAGGAACAAAACAGTTATTAGTAATTGCCAACTGGCTGTCATGAGGATTAAATGACAGCAAACTGGCAGAAGTTTAAAGATAGATTGATACAAAATCAGTATACTGTAGATGTAATGGATAAGCATTCCCATGATTAAACAGTGAGAGTAAGAAAATCTCTGTTTAAATAACTTCTCAGCCACGAAATCAGAGAAAAGGACAAGTTTTTACTGCAGTTGATATATATAACAGATATTCTGATAGGACCAGAAGATAAAAGTCGATTACCTCCCAAAATCCCCAAACTTTAAAATGTAGCTTCATTCTTAAAATTTACATTAATTAGTATTTAAAGCTAGTTACTATGAGTGACAGACCCTATCTGCCTCTCTTTGTTTTCGTTCTCAAATTTTCTTAGGGGTTTTCAGAATGAATTTTTCATTTCTTTCTATAATATCTTGAAAGCTATAGCAAAAATAAAATTAGCTTCCAGACACCATTTCCCTCCTTTTCTGTTTGTTGTAAGCCACCTTTGTAAATGCAACTTGCCAAACTGCCATAGTAGTCCAAAATTCAACAGCTTGAGTATTTCAAAATGATCTAAGTAAAATACCTATTGCAGCTAAACGTTGCTTCTTCTTCTCTATTTTCTCCTCCTTGCTCAATGGCTTTTTAAATCCAAGTTCTGTTGCAGCCATTTCCCGTTCTCTTCTCTGTGCAGCAAGGCGTTCTTCAAAGCTACAAAATTTACATTTCATCCTTAGTTATTATGATTACTTCAAATGTAAAACTGCAAGGCGTTCTTCAAAGCTACAAAATTTGCATTTCATCTTTAGTTATTATGAGTACTTCAAATGTAAAACTGAACCAGAATTTTCGAATTCAAGCCTTTCCATTCTAATTCCTGTCTATGGTGGAAAAGAGGCAAAAACCGAGCTCTCCAAAGTGTGGTGAAGTCTCTCACACACTACAGATTTCAAACAAAACCATTTATTAGCCCACAGGGAGAAGTTGAACAAAGACCTCAACCATTTATCATGCACAACTTCTGTTAGCAGAATTTTGAAGTCTGGCCACTGAAGGCCACTCTATGATTCAAATACATCCATCATATGAGGTAAATACAGCCCCAAAACAAGAGCATACATGCTAATTTTCAACAGGCATCTAGTTCACTTGTGCCTGCTAGTTTTTGCTAGCAATGCCTAGCAGCAACCTAGGGAATCAAACAAGTGAGTGGAATCCTTAGTGTGCCTAAATATTTACTAACATCATTAAAAATGAATCCATTTCTATATTGCACTGCTTCCTCTTTAAAACTGACAACGTTTCTTAAAAATTTTTGTGAACCAATGCATCACAATTTATTTCCCTAAATAGCTTAGTATTCTACAATTGAGCACCCTAAAGGAGTTTTAAAGTGGATGACCCAAAATTTGAAAGTGAGCTTCAAGAATTTTTTTAACCAGGAAGTACCTGTTAAGGAAGAACTGTGCAGTTCGTCTAACAGCAGTCACGTCTCCAGTAGGCACAAGAACACCCATCTGAATCATTGCTTGAAGGACCTGCATAACACAAATCTTCAGTTATTAATATGGTACTTTGTAACCGTACTCAGCCATGAATTCCAGGTTCAAAGTGCAATAAGTAGAAAATGAAAGCATTACAAAAAATTAAGAAATATTTACCTTGTCCGCATCCTTCTCATAAACTCCATAAAATACATCCAACAAGCCTTCTCTGATATTTGGGCTTATACTGCAAAAGGCCAACATAAGTATATAGATGGAAAGGAAAGCACATCCTTCCACAAACAACAAAACATCAGTTGACAGGAACTAAGAAGTGAAAAACAACAAGCATACCTTCCCATCATTCCAAAGTCATAGAAAATCAACCTTCCACCATTAACATCATCTACAGCAATATTGCCAGGATGCTGCAAAACTTAGCAATATCATCAAGAAGTAAAAAGAAATTCAAAAGTATCATATTTAGTGTTCTGATCAAGATTCAAATGACTTCAAACCAACTCTAGAATTGGAGCCTAGTGTCAGATTTCAGCAGTTCAAATTTTCACTGTAGTTATAAATAAACGATAATCAATTATTGCTTCAGGCTAATAAATGCACACTCCAACCAATATATCTCTTTCATTTGAAATTGATAACTTAATCATTCTTCACCAAATATAGATGATGCTAAAAGTAGAAGTGTATAGGAAGTTACAGGGTCGGCGTGAAAGAAGCCATGAGATAAAATCTGTTCAAGGTAAGATTCGACGGCATATCTACCCAACCTGATGCACAGAGGATCAGCATCCATTACATATGGAGTCAAAATCTGCTTGCCATGTTTCAAGTTAAAGGTCCTATGATTTTCACTCCATATTGCATACCTTTTGCGATCAACACCCAACTGGTCCAAAGCTTGTATCCTGTTTATTTTTATCCCTGGGACATATTCCATCGTCAGAACCTGCAAATAAAGAGATGGCCTGCTAAACAAGGTGATCTTTTAACAGAAAATCATGTACTGACTTCGACTATTCCTGAAAGTTTAAACCTGTGGAGTGGTGTACTCCCAACATATCTTGGGAACTTTAACATAATCCATGTCCTTAAAGTTAGCTGCAAACAACTCAGCATTAGCAGCTTCCTTTGTATAGTCAATTTCCTGAAAGTAGAAGTTTGACTGAGAATTATTTCTTAATCCAAAACCCAAATAATTTAAGGGAAAAGATGATTAGAAGTACAAACAGAAGCTTAAAAAATTTAGATCTTTCCAGATGTTACAAATTTGAACATTGAAAACTCTTGGCTATAATAGAACAGTTCACTGCAATCAGGCAAAGCCACCATCACCACTGAACTGGTTGAAGCAGCCATTATTATACAGCACAAACATATATCATTGTTATAAATGTATACAGTGTTCAATGCCGCAAAAGGGACAAGACCGCTTTTAGTTCCATGTACTCAGTTGCAGAACTCATTACTGACATGGAAGACTAAAATCCTAAACTCAAGTAAATTTCCTCACTTTTTTGAGGCAAACATAGAGGAGTAACCACATTAAATTTGGAGAGGTTTAAGTTCTCGCTAACCAGCAAGGTGTAAAATCCAGCAAATTAAAATAGTTTTAATTGACTGCACATTCAGTGGAAAATTATAAGTTTAATCAACTTATTGTCTTTGAATTGCCTTTAGCTCAAGTCACAACACAACCAGAGTTTCAGATGTCATCTAATATACACCAGCATAGGCAGCATGTATTAGGATACCAGCAATCATATCCTCTCAGGACCATTCTGGATCTGTCAAACATATTTGTAGGATCATTTCAGGAAAAAAGAACTCACATAATTTAAACTTAAGAACACTTAATCACGGTACCCTAGAAGAGATCTTTTCGATTTTGCTCATATAACCAGTCACTGCAGCCATTGTAAGAGCAATATTGGTGGGTTTTCGTTTCCTGCATAAACCCTCTTTTCATCTTTAGATACTTTTGCAAAGGTTTTATCTTTCTTGTTCAGTATTGTAACACCTTTATACATCTGCTAGTGGCCTCGATGTCTTATTATAAAATAACAACTTTATCCAATATTCCCTTTCCAAAACTTCCCCCAGCAGTCTTTGACCACTTACTAGACTTACATTCATGCCAGCAAATGCACAAAGTGTAGCAACCATAGCACATTATTACCTGATACAAAACATTTGCACACTCATCATAGATGGCAACCCAGTCCCTTTTTGCACCATCTGACTTTGGATCAATCTTTTGAAGGTATTCTGCAATTACCTGTAGAAATCAAGTGATGAGAGTAGGAATTTAACAAGTAAATTTGCCTATTTAACTATTCTAGTTTGTGCCCTTCAAGCAATTACTGTGACTCGATCCTAAAAGCATGACTAAACAATTGTCCAATGACTCCATACTTGACATGTTAATAGTTGTACCAAATCATGCTAAAGCTCCAAACTTGCAGAAAAGTGAATGTTGAAGCCAATATAAATTAAAGTCAGACCAAAAAGATCCAAGTGCATTACTTTCCCACTTTGCTGGGACATAAAGCACTTCATAACAAAATATGATTGCAGGAGCTGAATGCATGAAATTTTTGACTTTTACACTAACCCTCAGATTTTTAAGATCGATATCGAAAAGATCCTTCAGTCCAGGCCTTTGTACTTTAACAACAACTTCTTGTCCATTCACTTTTGCACGATGAACTTGACCTGAAAAAAGAAATTTACTTTGTACATAACTTCTCTTTGCAGAGATACAAAAAGGATAAGCCAATGATTACAACAAGCACATGCTGCTGAAGTCTTATATTTGGACTCCGCTTTGTCTAATGAAGATAATGTTACCAAGACTAGCAGCAGCAATTGGCTCACGATCAAATCGGTCGAACATATCATCCACTGGAGCTCCAAGTTCTTCCTCAACAATAGATACAGCAGTTTCTGATGGAAAAGGAGGAACTTGATCCTGCACAGAAAACCAGCAAGTTGCTTTAGAAATGGCATGGGCTAATTAGTACTTACTTTGGAAGTTGCATGCTCTGGTTGGTTTAAAAATGCTGCTTCAAATGAGTGAAAATTGTTGGCTTTTAGTTTCTAAAGGTAAAGCAGAAAACAAAGAGAGAATAAGCATAGGACGCCAAAATAAGCTAACAAAACCTTATTCTTCTTCTCAAAATAAGTGATTGATTTATTTCCTAACTTTCTATTCCCTGATAATTCATTTACTTAGATAATAATCTTAACCGTATGGAACCAGTGATCAATTAAAGAAAATTCATTGGTCACAAGCTAGTTTCTGCAGACAATACATCAGTCATGACAAATCCATACTTAATTCTGCCTTCTAGTAATATTTTCCTCCACCCATAAACACTAGTAGATTTAAGATCTAAATGCACTATGAAAATTTAAACTGACATTCAGTTATTAAATATTGTCTGTTAAACCAGGAAGAATTCTGCCATAATATCAGAAACCTTTTATATTATTTTTTATATTTAACATTATTTAGTAAATATGATTATACAAAGTACATGTGCTTTTTGTTTCTAAAATTTGTTAATCAGTAAGATGGTGCAAAAGTAGGTGATCGCAAGGAATAGAGTAATTGAACCATAATGCAATTGAGAAGCATAGTAACTAATTTAAAATGCCTAAAGAGGTATGATACCTTTGTCACAAAAGAAATAAATCACCAACTCCAAAGCAGGTATTCATTCGTAACACAAGAGAGAGAGAGTGCAGTAGAAAAGAGAGCATACTGGGCGCCTATGTGATGAAGATTTTTTTTTTAAAAAAAAATTTCTAGCAGGGGAAGGGTGGGACTTAAGAAGCAGGGAGGGGACAGGGAAGATTTGAACCCATGACCTCTAATTCTTGGGGCCTCAACCTTAGCCACTAGACCAAGGCTTCCTCAGCCATGTGATGAAGAACTTCAAAAAGCAGATTGCAAGAAAATAAACTTGATTTTGGAACCATAGCATGTTTTGGTCTGTTGGATTTATTGTCAAATTGAATAATTGTATTCTCATGAAGCTTGTAAATGACACGAGGAAATTAGAAAAGGATATTCTTCACCATTTTTTTTTTTACCAAAAAGAAAGTTTTGTGCTCCATAATAGGAAACGATAGCATACAATGATGCGAAGAAAAATGAATGCTATTGAAAGGAAGAATTAGACCTGAAGTTCTGACAATTGGTCAACATATTCTTGAGCAAGAATGTCTACCCTTGTCGAGAACTGCTGGCCAACTTTGATAAATGTAGGTCCTAATCTCAAGATATTTTCCTTCAGCCACTTAGCAAGGACCTTTCGCCTCTGAACTTTCTTTTCCTCTGTCATCCCACCTGCATGCACATATCTGTCAAGTGAATAACGTATTTAAAGTCATACAAACTAATGTACAGAAATCAAAATCAGAATTTAGGGCTTATCTTTGCATGTTGATTTGAAATTGTCAGAATTATGACAGGAAAGATAACAAATGTATTGCAGAAAGGGATCTGTTAGTAAATTTTACTGCAGCATGGGAGCACAATTGTCAATTTCAGCAAAATAGCTAGCAAACTATCATTCTCACAGCCTTCCTGATTGACATTAATACTGATCCAAGTGTAAATTGTTCAAGTATATAAATACAATTAGAAGCCAAAAGCTTGGCTACTCCATGAACTCAAAACAAAGATGTTTATACAATAGCAGAGAATCCTCGAAGGAAACAAACCATAGCAGATCAAGAATAACAGAGAAAAAGTTGAAGGCCAAACGGTCAACCAGAATCAGTGGAGTCATACTTAGCTATCAGTTTACTATTTACTGTAAATGGCGGCAACGTTTATGGTACCATGCTCTTGAATATTTCAAGTCAGGCTCTCCCTCATCCTTTCTTTGGCATTCTCAGTTCAATCAGAAAACTACTCATGCATCAGCCTTCTAGTTATGTGCTAAACAGTCATACACTTTAGACATTAACTGACCTCGGTAGGAGAATTTTTGGTTGTTCAACCAAACCCTGAATACAAAAGTTAGAACAAATCCCCATATTTCCAAGGTCCTTTGAATCGTTGAATATGTCTTAAATCTGCTCCATCGACCGCCAGGAGCAACAGATACCTGCAGAAGGGGGAAAAAAAGCTTCAAACTTCATGGCCTAACAAAAGATAAAGGAGGACAAATAATACATGTAAAAATTCACATAAAAAGCTTCGGTATAATAACTAACCTATCATATAGGAAGTCAAGCTTAACAGGGAAAAAAAAAAGAAATAAAGAAAGAAATGCCATCCTTTCCATGCATCTCATTTAGCTGCCCCTTTTCCATGGACAACCAATGTTATTGAACATTTCATTTCAAATACAAAGCAGATGGACCCAATATTTACGTTCCATCATCAATTAACGCAACAAAGTATGAAAGTTACTTTTAAGAACAATATGGAAAACCCTTTTTTGAATTTTGTGTACATACAACATTAAGGCTACTAAAAGTGCCTGTATCATCTTCAGATGCATTGGTAACAATAAGTCTAAACTTTTAATACCACATAAACTATAGTTATAAATAACTATAGAAACAAAACAAGTTATAGTCATATTTATACATGAATATAACTACAAAAGATTGCAACAAAAATGGATCCCAAAGACTTTGCCACAAAAATCCCTTCTCAAAGTTCTCTAGTTCAAAAACTTTCAATTCTGAGGCAAACAAATTTTCTGTATCAGCACATTTTATTCCTTAACGTAATTACTACTTATAATTACATTATAAACTTGTAAAGATTTTTGACGGTAACTGTATGACATAAAAAAGACCCACTTTTCTTCTTTCCAGCAAGAAACATTTAAGAACCTCCAGTCTCCCCTACTTATTTTGCTCTGCAAAACCCAAACTACCAGCCCATTAGAGGATCTTACTCTTCATGTATCTAAGATCCCAACCATTTTCTTATTTATCAGTATCACCTTTAACCATATCTTTTCCACAGGATATAATAATCAAACCAACCTCAATGCCTACTTCAAATGAAACAAAGGCAAGATTTTTTTGCTTTCTCATTTTCGCATGAATCTCCTACGTTTTCATGCAGCCTAAGATACTTCATGCTCAATGTGAAATGACCAGCCTACATAACCTACCATTACGAATCATCAGTCTTACCTACTTTATATAAGCTAATATTACTCGATATCTCCGGTATGATCAGAAATTAGCACAGAATTCAAATGCTGTTGTTCATTAGAAACCAAGAACGCCAATATACAATAAATGAACCTAGTAAGCTTTTACCTAAGCAATCAAAGAAGAATGTATAAACACTCATATATACCTCAACTTGCTGGTCTTCGCTTTGCTTAAACCACGCCTCTTCTCGCCCAATTTCCTCTATATTCCTCTTCCTCTTCTCTTCCTCATCCTCCACCATCACTGCCACCAGCTCCTCTTTACTCCTCAGCCCCACTCCTCCATTCCCATTCCCGTCCACATACTTAACTAAACTCCCATTCACACTTCCATTCGTATACTCCTCCACTTCCAAGCCACTAATCCCACCACAACTCCCACTGGAGTTCCCATTCAAACTCCCATTCAACTGAGTTAAAATTTCACTGTCTTTCCCCTCCACCACAGCCGTTCCTTCTTCCCTCTTCGCCGCTAAAATCCTCCAACTCCGGCGACCTAAACTCCGTTCCAACTCAAAATTCAGCCTTCTATAAACCGCGAAGCGCAGCAGCCGCCGCCGCCGCTGGCTAGAAGCATCCGGCGACAAGAATTTAATCTCCGGTAATCTCGAAGCAGATAAAGCAGCCGAAATCGTCGTCATTAGAGGATATAAATTACTCCTAAAACCCTACTCTCTTCATCCAAAGGAGCAAGTGTGTGAGTGTGTGAAAAGTGCGGAGCTCACCGTTTTGTTTTTGGCTTGGTGGAGTAGCAGCGGAGGAAAATGGTGGCTGGAGTTTTTTTCCTTTTCTTACTATTTATATTTTCTATTTATTTTATTTTTTTAATTGAATTTAGCTGGAGAAGAGGAAACTGAGGTGTGGTTTGTAGAGTGACACGTGGTAAGAAGATGGGAGTGGGAGTTGATTTTGAGATGTTTTGATTGGTTGAGAAAAGTTCCTTCGGATTGTCTGAGCCAAGTTAGACCACTAACCTCAAAAAAGAGGTGTTTGTCATTTCCCTCTCACTAACCACTGGGCCAATGGCTCAGTGGCCACCAAGGAGGGATTAAGTTCCTTCTTGAACTGTTGGTGAGGGTGGTTTGAACCCTCATCAGCAGCGAAAAAAATCTAAGAGTTGTATCATACTCCCTCCGTCCCACTTTGATAGTCTTGTTTTCCTTTTTCGTCTGTCCCAAATTGTAGTCTACTTTCCAATTGAAGAATGTAGTTGTATTTTAATTTTCTTAAAATGCCCTTATTCAATGTAAGTTGTTGTTACTATAAACCTATCTCATTTAATGAGAGTTGATTCTTTTTTTACCATCAATTCAAGTTCCCATAAAGTTGTACTCTATTTAATGTGAGGGTATTTTAGGAAAATAGCAATCTAAATTTACTTTTCTAACAAAGTTAACTACTTTTTCTTAAACTGTGTGAAAAAAGAAACAGGACTATCAAAGTGGGACGGAGGGAGTAACACTTTCTTGATCTAGTTGGGTCTGTATACCCACTAACCCCTACAACAGCCTCCTTAGGCTCCCCCTCCTCCTTAGATTAGGATAGAGTAGGTTATACACATGTATCATTACTGATAAAAAAAAAAAAAAGTCATTTCCCTCTCACGTTTTCTTCGTTTTTGTATTGTTTTAGTTTAGCATCTAAAAATATGAAAAATATACTACTCCACTCGGTTTCAAAATTTGTTCCAAGTACCAATCAAATTACACACAAACAATTCAAAACTTTGATAGGATCCCATTTATCAATTAAGGTTAATTGGCTGATAAAAGTTAAAATTGAACCTCAAATTTAACTAATCTGTAAGATGTTGAACTCGAAACAGAATTCTAAGAAAGACAATGCTGAATTAAAAATTAACTAAACGCATTTAGTTTTTAGCTCACTTTAAACTGAAACATAATTAAATGGGCGTTAGATTTTTCTATTTTATGCTCTGAATTAAACAAAAATATATAAAATAAAAGGGCTAGGTTATCAGCCGTAAAATTCAGATATTATCATTCACCTCCAATTATGTAAACTTTTGCCTATAAAAATATAAAATTTTGGAAAAAAAAAACTAAACATTGTATCCACCTCTTTATCTCGTGCACTGCATAATAGAATAATCCATAAACTATTTTGACTTCAATTTTCTTTATTCATGCTGAATGCCTACCAAGTATTTAGTTTGAATTTGACTTTCAGTTTCAGCTCCACTTAGTTGTAAAAATGCATGCCAATGGAACAACCAAGATTAATGCCTCAATATCAGAGTTCTTCAAATAAGTTTCATCAAATGTGATTATATTTTAATTCAATGTTAGTTTTTATCTCACCATTTATGAGTTATCTGCATTGATATTGAATCATAATACGTATTTAGGATGTATTAATTCTACCTTGGCAAATTACTTTTAATTATATAAAATCTAGAGAATTTTTTTTTTAAAAATAAAGCTACAAAATGCATTATAAATTCAAGACTACAAACACACGCATCGATTGGATTAGTTGCACCAATTCGGGCCGGGCTGCTATAGCTAGGATGGACTGCTCATGTGTTGTATTAATATATAATCGCCAATGTCATTTTGAATCTGGGCCAACCTGAATTTGGTTAATTCTTGTTGAAACTTGGCTGGCCTCTGAAATGTGCTATTTTGGGCGGATTCTAATAAGTTTAGCGAAGTCCAGATCGTGATGCCCCAGGTCACAAACTGTTTGCAATTTGGAGTTCCCACCACCAGAAAGCACTTTACAAAAACGTGAAAACCGTCTAGTGGTTTATTTGAATTTTTTTTTTATAGAAAAACACTACTGTAAGAATTTTTTTGATATAATATATATAAGATAAAAAATTATTCAAAGATAATTAAAAAATATATTTATGATACAAACAAATAATGTTGTTCAAATTACAGATTATCCAGACAAACTTGAATCCAAAAATTGTCACAAGCTAAATTCTTTTGAATAATTAGCTATCTACATAACATAAATCATATGATAGATATGATAAAATACTATTATCAATAACAAGAAATATCTTTTCAGATACTTATAATTTTCTTAAAACAATCGACAGCGTTTATAGTCTATACTATTCTAATCATGAGTCCTTTTTAACAAGTATTTTTCTCACTCCATTGTATCACTCCCGAATAGGGATGCAATCGGTTCTCGAACTCGATTTAAGTTAAAAAGTTCGGATTCAAGTTCGTCGAGTTTTTGAAAGTTGAGCTCGTTTTTCTTTTGTCTTACTCAAACTTGTGCAAAATCGAACTCAATCGAACTTAATATGAGATTAATCTAGTTTAAGAAATATAAATTTACATTTTATATAATTTTAAACAAGGGACGATATAAACATTTCATACTAACAAATAAAAAGATTAAAAAATATATACATATATGTATATATGTAAAGTTGAATTAAAACTTGACAAGATTTCAAACTTTACATCCTAAGCACAAGGTCAAGCTTGTCAAATAATTCGAACTCAAGTTCAAATTCAGTCACCAAATTCAAGCACGAGTTTGGTCAAATAACCTAGCGAACTATTCAAACTCAACTCATTTGCACTCTAATTCAAGAGCAAATGTACAATTCAACTGATTTATTCCATTAATTTGGTTCAAAACCCGACCTGATACCGAGACATTGGGTTTGTTTGGATAGAGTATTATTTGGAATAATTACTGTAATACTTTTTTATGATGTGATGTATGTACGATAAAAAGGTAGTTGGGAATATAAAAAGGTGGATTGGAAAATGTGTTTACGATGTAAGCGAAATATTATTTGGAAAACTTGCTATCCAAGCGAAATATTATTTGGAAAAACCTACTGAATGTGTTTGGATCATAGTTATTAAATCCGGTCTGGTCCGCCGGTTTGACCAATCAACCCGATGAACCGACATTAAACCGGGCCAGTTCTCTAATTAGATCATTTATGCAGATGAACCATTGACTTTTCAACGGCTCGACGGTTCAACCGGATTAAATCGAAAACCCGGTCGGTTTTGTGGGGCAACCGGTTTTGAGGAAAATGGTATTTCCAAGCCTTTGCTTGGAGTCGAATCCAGGACCTTTGGTATTGTTTACGAAACGCTCACCACCAAACTTTGTCACTTGTTCATTAATAGCCATTCTTATGCTATATGAACGTTTTGTTAATTTATCTTTATTTTTTTTAATTCTCCAAAACAAATTTATTTAGAATCTTTTAATAAAACTTATGACCCCTATATTCTATAAATTATAAAATAGATTTCAAAAATAACATATTACATAATTTATTTTAAAGACAAATATTGTTTTTAATTATTTTTTGCATTTAAAATTATTAAATAACCTAGATAATTACAGTAAACATATAAAATTTTACACTTGAAGTTTGATGGATTACTAATTAAATTTATGTTTTGTTGATTCTTATATGAATTAAATATTCTATAGCAAATTAAATTAAATGAATATTTGTTATAACATTATTTATTACAATTTATATCATATATCCTATATCAAAATTTATAAGATATAATATTTAAATATATTTAGTGACCCACTGGTTCAACAACTCACCCATCGGTTGAACCAGTGACCCGTTGACCCACCTCCTTCGCCGGTCTCCTTTCCGGGCCGAGTTTAATAACTATGGTTTGGACTGCATAGTTTTGAAATAAAATAATTTACTTCACAAATTCCAATCATTTTTTTATATTTTCAATCATTTTTTTATTTCACATATATCGCATCACAAAAAATACTATAGAAATTATCTCAAATAAATCATCCAAATAAACTCCTATCCAAAAAGTTCTATAGGAACTATCTTTTACCATCACTTCTCCGTCTTAGCGTCATATCAACGCGTTGACCTCACGCACCTATATATGACAGAGCAATCAGTGGTACGGTCCATTTTTTTCTTTCTCCCTCCACACTCCGCCATCACATTTTTCCTCTCTCCAATTCAAAATTTTGAGAGCTCCATCCAACCCTAGCTCTCTCTCTCTCTCTCTCTAGAATTGTATATACATAGATATATAGAAGAAAGGTACAATCGCACGGGAAAATGAGGAAGGGCACTAAGAGAAAGGCGCCGAGCCGCAAAGACGGAGCCGCTAAATCCAAGCCGGAGGAGGCCGAGAATGAGGCGAGTAAAGCCACCGTAGAAGAGAACAACAAGGAGGAGGTGGTTGAGAAGAGCCAATCCGCGGCTGCTGCTGCTGAAGAGGAAGAGAGTAGTAAAGTTGAGCAGACTGAGGAGAACAACAAGTCTGAGCCGAGTACCAAGCTGGCTGAGGAGGAGAACGAGGAAAAGGAGAAGGAGGAGCAGAGTACCAAGCCGGTTGAAGAGAAGAAGAAGGGAAAGGAGAAGGTGGAGCCGAGTAAAGCTGTGAAGCGACGGGGTAAGCGAGCTAGAATAACGAAGCAGGAGGATGAGCCTGAGTACTTCGAGGAGAAGCGTAATCTGGTAAATTCTTATTCCTTATGAGAAATTATTTACTGTTTCTGTTTTGATAATGTGCTGTGATTCTTGATAAGTATTGCATTTTGATTGAATTTTTGCTTACAACTTGATTTTTAACTTCTCTTTTTGCATTTTGATTCTCGAGATCTTAGTAACTGGCGTTTCAGGTGAAGTTCTCCTTTGATATTCGTGATTTTATTCGTTTAAAGTATGTGAGCGTAGGGAAATAAGCTCAACTCCCTCCAGTATTTTTAATTTTTCTTCATTGTGCTTAGGTGCACGTTCACATTTGTATTTTTTTGATGATATGGACTTCGACTTTGTATGATATTTTTACCTGAGAATTAAAAAAAAAGGTAATCTCGGCATTACAGATAGCATATGTTTGGATATCTTTCTTGGCAAAATGATAATTGCATGTATTTACACAGACATATATAAAGGAAGCACAGGACATACTTTGTAGCTTAACAGATATGATGGTGTTGCTTCAAAGCCCTTTTCTTTGGCTGTTTTTGGTTCTTTCATTTGCTTCCTATTCCATTATGCTATATTTGAGGATGTTTGCTAAATGTGACATGAATATGGCTGTTGCTTTGCTTGACGTGAACTGATGATCATCAAATAATTACTTTTGCTTACGAGAAATGTTGAGATCATCTTGAAGAATGCCTCATCACTGTTTTTTTTATTTTTTATTTTTTTATTTTTTGCAGGAAGATCTATGGAAACAGGTGTTTCCTGTTGGCACAGAGGTAAGGAATCTATTTCTTATTGTGTTTTTTTGCCTCCAGAGGTCCCAAACAAGATATCTAACGAATTAGTGCTATTATTTTTTGCTTTTCTTATGGATTGCAGTGGGAACAGCTTGACTTGGTTTACCAGTATAAATGGAGTTTCCAAAATTTGGAAGTGAGCTACTTTTTCTAACATTGATTATTTGGATTAACTATTTGTATGTCCTTTTTTTTTTCTTTAGCATTCTTTGCTAATTGCAACAAAACTATCAGCTAAAGTGCAAAAGAGCTTAGAAGTTAGCTAAAAGTACTCATGGAATGCTTTACAGGATGCATTTGAAGAAGGTGGGGAGTTACATGGGAAGAAAGTATATCTTTTTGGATGTACAGAACGTAAGTGCTATCTGGGACTTATTTCCCTTGCCCCTTTGATTTTCTCTAAATGCAATGCCAGTATTTTCTTAGAATGCCTTTCTGAGTTTATGCTTTGATCAGCTTAAAAGAAAACAATGCTGGCAGGGAAAATTAGACTTGAGCTCTTTTCATGTACTTTTAACTTTTTCATTTATGTCTTGAAAACAACCAAAGGTGTTTCGTCATTTATATACTGCAGATGTTACTTTTGAGGCTAATAACATTATATGGATTCCCACTATGCTCGATAATGAACTTCTTATTATGTCCCCACTCACTCCTCTGGACAAAGCAAAACAAGAATAAAATGTAACAGAAGCAAAATTTGATTCCAATCTTAGTTAGCTGCCAGATCATCTTTTTACTGCTTACAGGTAATGCTCCATCTGATTCTGGGCTTCTTCTTTGACTACTTTGTCTATTCTTGCAGCACAATTTGTATCTTTCCAGGGGCAACAAAAACTGGTCGTGATCCCTGTCGTGGTTGCTGTAAGTCCATATAATTCTGTTATGTGAACTGCTCTTTATCAAGGGTACTGACTTTTTAAATATTTCTTTAATAGTTGACTATGTAACTTTTTGATCTAGTAATCACCGAACTACCAAATTTGCACTTAATCAAGCTGAAGGTGTTATTCCTTTAGCAATGCAATCTTAGGCTTGGATACAATGTTGCTTTAATTTTGCCAGTTCCATCAAATGGAATGCTTTGTTCCTTGGGCATTCTTATAGGTGTCTACTACTGGTACTTCTAGCTTTAGTGGTTATGCTTTAAGGACTTTTTGTGTTTTAATATAACAAGAACATTTATTTAGCTGTCAAACAGAAGAAGAAAACTTTAGCTGGTGAATTTATTGCACTTATGTGCTTAAGACAGAAGCATGTTCATTTTGTGAATTTAGGTTTTGTTCTGTTTAAATTATGACAAATTGGAGAGCAGAAAGAAGTTATTTCTTTTTCTAGAGTTCCTAAGTCTTATTCTTATTTCTTCAAACAGGTGGTATCTCCTTTTCCACCCTCTGACAAAATTGGAATTACCTCAGTACAGAGGGAGTCTGAAGAAATTTTACCTATGAAGCAGATGAAAATGGATTGGGTACCTTATATTCCTTTTGCAAATAGGTAGTTACCATCTCCTGTTATTCGTTATATTATTTTCTGCACAAGATTTCTTACTGGATGCTTATATGTTTATGGTTCTGCTCTTATATTATTTTGTAGGGACTCTCAAGTTGAAAGACTTAAATCCCAAATATTCATTTTAGCTTGTACACAGAGAAGGTAGATTTTTTTGTTTTTTGCTCCTTGGTTCCTTTTCATGTCTTAAACAGTCTTGATCTCTTTCTCAGTTGCCCTCCCTCTGTTTTTCCTTTTTCCATTTAGATTGGTAGGATTCATGTTAATCCTGAGTTCCCTCTGGAGGCCTGAGAATTAAGGGAATGTGGATAACATATGCTTTACATATTAGGATATCTGTAATCTGCGGTACATGGATTTCAATAGTGATGTTTTGGGATGATATGTCCTAGCTCTTTGGTCTAGTAACATCTGCTGATTTTCCCCCTCTTTGTTCTCTTCTCTCTCTCTCTCGCTCTGCTTTTCTTGTCTTCCTTGGCCCAGCTCTTGTTATGGTTAATTCTCTTTGGTATTGTTTTTCACAGGGCTGGTTTGAAACATTTGAAGATTGATCGTGTAAAGAAATTTGAATATTGCCTTCCTTGTGAGTGTATCTAAACCTTCAATGCTGCATTAGATCTTGTTTATTGTGTAAAGAGAAGTTTTATATGGTGCCTTTTGTTTGGATTTTGTGCTTTTTAACCTTTCATCAGTATTTACTCTTCCTTTTGGTGCTTGCAGAATGATATAGTATAAGCATATAGTTATATGAACTTCATTTATTTATTATCATCGCTGAAAATGTATGTTGTTCATCAATAGGATATCATCGTTGATGAAGCCTCTCAGTCAGCTAGTGTTGCTCCTTTTCTTCAGAGATACCTTGTTCTTTGAGGAAGTACATGATAAACTGGTATCTCAGTGGTCAATGTGCTTTCAAACAAGTGTCTTACGACCAAGAATAACCTTTTTGTCAAGTCTCTGTACAAAACTGTTTCTTAGTTAGCAGCATCAAGAGTGATCAGAAATATGGGGTATAATGTGAATGTTCCTCCAAGGATTATCTAATAAACGGTTGTCTGCATAGGAAATATTGCATTAGAGGCCTCTAATGTATTCTGTGTGTTTTGGGTGCACTTTTCTTCGTTGTATTCAGTATAAGGACTTTGGTCTATGAGCAAAAAATACCACTGTAGATTGTTGGTAAATACTTCTGCATGGTTTATCTAATAAATGGTTCTCTGCATGGGGTATAATTCTATTAGAGGCTTAAACCGCATTCTCAGTGTGTTTTGGGCACACTTTTCTTCATTATATTCAATATAAGGACTTAGTCCCATTAACAAAAATGTGACCAATGAATGTTAGCTCTTCTATGATTTGATTAGTATTTAGAGAATTCCTAATCCTTTTTAAAACAGTTATCCTGTGTTTTGTTGTACAGGATAATCGGAAGGATTCTGTAAGAATGGTGGTAGGCATAAAACTTCAATTTCCTTAAAACAATTGTTATTGGAGGTGTAAGAATTCTGGGGTCAAATTAATTATCCTATAATCCTTTTCGTTTTGTTTCTATTCCTGGATTAATCCTGCCTTCCTGATGGGATTATCTTATTGCATTTCACATAATTGCCTCATTAATAGAACTTCTTGGGAATTGGAAAAAATAAATCAATACCTTGAAATGCATTGGAGTGAAGTGTTACAAGCACTGTGATTGACATTGGCTCAGGATACAAGTTCATAGGATGTATTCCGGAAGTACCATGGGATGATTTTGAGTACTATAGGTTTGAAATCATGCGATAAGTACATAAGAGAATTACGTTAGCAAAATCTCATTTTGTGAATTTATAATTTTCCAACACACTGTAACGATGGAGCTTAATTCTCTTGTTTCAAAGTTTGATCATTGTCTTTTGCAGGGAAGCATTGTAAGGGAATTTGAATTGCACACATGCATCTCTCTGAACAATTGCATGAATGAGTCAGAATAGATGATATGATTAAAATTTTATAATCATTGTCCTCTATTTTCAGCATATATTTGACATTCTAGTTCATTGCAGACTTCTATCAGCCGCTGAGGGAAGACAAATTTGAGAACAAAACAGATGTGGACATTTTATTTCCTGATACAGAACCACCGGTATGATTTTCCTTTCATGTAATTAATTAATGGTTTTGAGATTTCATAACATTAAGTTCTGAGTTGACTCTGTGTAGATGATCATCAAATTTGATGGCAGGTGGTTTATATACACACTACATTGGTGTTATGAGATACGAACTTGCTAGATGTAGACCGTTAGAACATTGTTGAAGCTATGCCTAGTCTGACTTTAAGTTCTAATCCTTTCTCTGTACAGATAGTCTGCGAGTTTGATTGGGAGCTTGATGAACTTGAGGTATGCCTTGACACTGTCTCTCTGCTTGCTTTCAGTAGTGTATTGTAGTATGATCAGGATCAGCATATTTGTTTTGAGTGAATTATGTTGGGGGTGTTGGGGAGATTAGATTCGTATGTGTTTGATTGTACTATGTGAATACACTTGAGCATCTTTTAGAGGCTGTTTCATTGAATGGATATGTTATTCTACATAAGACTAAGACAGGAAGGCCAAAAAAATTGGGAATAGAAATAAAAGTAGAGTTCCATCCACCACTGTCTTCTCTCCTTCAGTCTCTCTGCTCTACTCTACTTTCAGCCTTTCACCCTATCCACCTTTCTGAGCCATCGCTCCTTCCACACTCTCCATCCTTCACCCCATTTCAGTAAGCTGCACTTGCGGTGCGTCAGGATATCGTCTTCCCTCTTGCATGTCTGTAATGTCTCTGTGTGTGCTTAACTGTCTACCTCTCTCTCTCTCTCTCTGTGCTGTAAAACGTAGTAGATTTAGTAGATTCAGTGTTAGTAATTTTGTTCAAAAGCATATACCAACCAACAACTTGCAGGAAAGTATCCTACCTTTGACTAGTTTAAATTGAATACGTGTAGGAGTTCACGGACAAATTTATTGAGGAAGATCAATTGCCTGCTGACAAAAAGGATGCCTTCAAGGTGACTTTTTCTGGTGACGTGCAATTAATTTGTAATTTTTGTACATATCATTGTAGTAAAAATATGTAGTCTCTCTTTGTTAGGAATTTGTGAAGGAGAAAGTACGAGAAGCCAAGAAGGCCAATCGTGAGGTACCCTATGATGCTTCTGATCATATTATTTCATGAATATCTAGATTCATACACTATGAGTAATGGTGTTGCATAATTTCTTGTAGGCAAGGGAAGCCAGGAGAAAAGCAATTGAAGAAATGAGTGATGAAACAAAGGCTGCACTTGAGAGTATGAAATTCTACAAATTCTATCCAGTCACTACTCCTGATTCACCTGATGTATCAAGTGTCAAGGTAAATATGTGAAAAAGCGGCGACTTTTCTCGCTCAGTTTATGTAGTATGTTCTCTAATGCATTACTGATTGTTGGTTAAACATAGCTTAAACTGAAGCCCTGGCATTGATATGTTGGAAATGCTAGCATGATTAAAGGAATAGTGTTCTGTTAGATGCCAGTGGAGGCCATTTGCTCGTGCCATATGAGCTAAACTTTATCCTCCAGAACTGGAGTCAGTTTGGCTGCCCAGACAGGTTGCTGTTCAGGGTTATTTAATCATTAGTGTTATCTTACATTTGTCTCCTGCCTGATAGAGTTAATTTCAAATATCACATGATAAAACTTTATATAATAACCGCCCGCATAGTGTAAGCCACTTCCAAGAACATGCCGACACTTTTCCACCCGCATAGTGTAAGCCACTCCCAAGAACATGCCGACACTTTTCCTGCATGTTTGTGCACCTCATCATTTGATTATTTGGAGAACCTTTTGTGCTTCTCTTTTTTGGGACAGGCTATAATTCAACAGATTGAGACACTGTTTTATGGAATCTTTGTTTTGTTTTGTTTTGTTTTGGTTTTTTTAAATACAGTATTTGGTATTATATACAAATTAACATATAAGTAGATGTCTTGAACGTTGTGTTGTGCAGTGGCATCATGAGGAGAGAATCTAACATCCTTTCTTTGGTACAGGCTCCATTCATAAACAGGTACTACGGGAAGGCTCATAAAGTGTTATGATGAATTGCCAAGGATGAAGGACCAGTAGGTGTGAAGAGATGGCAGACAACTATGCTTGAGCATGTCGGCTATTACTCGAGAATTGCCAGAGAAGTCTAGTTGCTATAAACAATACGTTGCTCGTAATATGGAGGGACTCAAAATCTCGTTGCCCTCAGAAATGTAAGCCTGGAGTTTTGACCAAATTGGGAAATAGAGAGAAGTATAGAAGAAGAGAAGGGTCCAACCTTGATTTGTATCATACGGGATATTATTAAAGCCTCTCAATTTTGAATCTGTTACAATTTTACATGCTGCAATTGCTTGTTGCTTTGCGGTTTACTCTTTCGATTATCCATTGCTGGTTTCTGCCGTAATTTCTGCTCATACTTTTTTTTTTCTTTTTTTACTGGTTTGAAATAGCAAATTTGGTACTATGTCTTTCCAAGTCAAGTGGCAAGCAATTAGGCCTGTCAACGGTTCGGGTCTAGATCCGGACTTGGTCCGGATCCGTGAAATTATTGCGGGTATGGGTAGGGAAATTATTGTGAGGTGGTGACATTTAATCGGCGGGAGAAGCCTAAATAGCAAATTTGGTACTTTTTCATGTTTGGATTGCATTTTGTTAGATTTTTTGTAAAAAATTATTGTAACGATTTGATATATGTGAAGTAAAAAGATAATTGAGAAACGTATTCATGTAAAACGTAGTAATTTTTCTTTTGAAAATTGCTGTCCAAACAAATATCTGCCGAGCTTTAGCTTTAGAGATGCTGGCTTGTCGCCAACAGTCATCATTGAGAATCTGCAGAAACTGTTTCTTAGTTGGGAAGGCTGGGATTTGCTTTGAATTTCATTATCACCAAAAGGATTATGTGTTGTTCCAAAAAGGAATTCAAAAATTCCCTTAATAAAGAAAATAATAATAAATCTTTCTCACATTAACAAAGTATACACAAGTTAATCATCTCAATTTGAATTTAAATTTCAAATTTTACATGTAAGGTAACATTATTACTATTTACGTGCAATTGATAGGGCATATATATATATATATATATATATATATATATATCATATTCTTCTATATTCAACTCCACCGAAGCAGTACAATACTAGTGTTGCAAACAAAAGGCTGAAAATTGATGCAATTTAACGCTACAAATAAGGAACTAAGTTTACATTAGGGCCCATTTATCAGACATCTGCAAGCCAACTATTGCTTGAACATCATTGTAGAAAAGGCTATGATTCACAGAAAAATGGAACCCTGGTAATGTAGACTATGGTACATAAATACATACAACAAGCATTACTACACTCTGCAGCTAGTCTGCATATAGAAGTCATCAGTCCAAAATCAATCCTCACTATCCATCAGTAGTGAAGAGAAGTGGTCTTTCCATTCATCAAGGCTTGCAAAAGGTAAAAATCCACATAACAATGGGAGAAACAGAGAAACAGTACTATAGAATAGACATCTTCTCAACCAATATGGAAAACGCGGATTGTTCTTGGTTCCCTCTGACACATTAATCGGCCCGTGAAGAATAGCGAACAACATTGAGGTCCAAAGGTTTGAAAGAAAGTGCAATGAGCACAGAACCTCCCAGTAAACTAGCCAATGGTTTCCACTGCCCCCTAATGTGTCGATGCATAGCTTTCCCGCAAAACCGCAGGCAACTGCTAATAACAAAACGATGAAAGTGACTGGCATTGCTTGATTTGATGTTGCGGATCTCTGAAGAAGCAAATAGGCAATTGCAAGGACCATGAAACCACCAGCCAACATTCGGGTTACGACTTGAAACTGACACTTTAGAATCTGCATTCCTGAGTTAAAAGATGCCATTGACTTTGGCATCCACCAAGACTTGGATTCCTGGAGCAAAAAGAGTATAGAGGTTCAAACAGAAAATCTTTATGCAGCGCACAGAATGCAGAATGGAGGTTCATAGATGCATAAACAGCTAGCCTGAATGATCGGGAGCATCAATTTTAGTAAATAGGTTTATGCATGATGGCAACTATTGAAGCATCTATAAGGCATAAACAATGACTTCATATCTGGTCCAATAATACCTTCTCCAGATTCTGCAATAAATAATTCTCTTAAGGTATGCTGGTGGGAGCTCTGTGCAATTCCAATGGACAATATAACAAGATAGTAAAGAAAGTCTTTCTTCCCTTGGGCTACTCTCTTTCCAATTTAGGCATAATTTTTGTAGATCATGATTTATGGAGCCATTGCATGCACAGATCAGTGATCTTCATGAACTCCCCAGTTCATAAAAAGGAAAACTGTGGTAATGGAGAATGTCCAATCGATGAAACTTCTTTTAGACAAAAGAAAATATTGTCAGATGTAGTTTACAAACTCTATATTTCAATGAATAACTTCAGCTCTATACTCGTTTAAGATTGTTTGCTCTTTCATTGGATAATTAACGGGTTTATGCTGTTAATTTGCCTATTTATATGAGCTTGCGAGATACATTGGGACAAAGTTCAGAGTTCTTAAGAATGGGGTCCAAATGAAACCCTAAGTACCATGCAATCGACAAAATGAAAATGTAACTGTTGCACAAATGAACCAATGAAAGACCAGGCAACAAAGACTTGACTCATGTTTGGAAGGCTTATACACTCATAAAAGGTTTTATGCTCCTGTCCACCATAGCTGTTCTCTTGACATCGTCTTTGTAAGACACATTCCACAATGTAAGAGGGATCAACTTAGTGAATACTTTGAGATTTAGCAACCAAACCTAAAAGGTCCGGTAGTATGGGATTGCATTGCATGCTGCCATCACATAGCTTTCTCTGGGTATATACTAGAGGAAGATCACTACATTGTACCACAATGATGTTCATAAAACTACGTTTTCCACCAAATCATTCTACCCCATTGTTCTCTTTCTTTTCCTCCTTCGCTTCTTGTAGCTTATCGTCTTAAATTTGGCATGAGATACTCCAATTATTTTTCTGGTCCTAGCTAATTAAATAATTTGCAGAAATAGGCAAAGCAAGTCCTAGAGTGTGCATTCTCATGAAGGCATTCCCACAGTATTTTCACCAGACCTAAAAGGAAATTAGCATGGACAAAATCCAAAGGAAAGTGGGGACATGACTAAACATAAGCATATGTAGTGAAACACTTAGATATGCTTGTACTGCATATACTAAGGTACTCTAAAATTCAATAATGGCGCTCATAAAGTTTGAAACGTCAGTTGTAAAACATCAATATAACAACTTATAGCATCATTACCGTGATATATGCACAACATGAAGATGGCAAGAGATAGATATACCTAGTCCAATTTTAGGCAGCATTTTTGGCTTTTGGTTGGGGGTGGGTGTCTGTGTGGAGGCGAGGGGTTATCAGTAAATTACAGTGCCATTACAAGATCTTCCATCTTCAGATTAAGTTTTTATATTTGGCAAAAAACAATTCTGTATTGCATTATTAAACAGACATATTCCCAAATATGGCAAAGAGAAACAGTGAAAAGTATAGAGAGATTAATCAACAATTACTGGTTGAATCAAAGAATCAATGAAAACATTCCGTACCTCCAGACGTGAGCAAGATGCTGTAGCCTCAGAAATTCTTTTGTGGGAATAAACAAAAACTCCATATCCTGCACAGCCTAACATGACAAAGAGACCAACAACAAGACAGTCTATGCACTTTCTAAGCAGCTCAGCATGTCTTACATCTCCTAACTGAGTTTTGAACTTTTCAACCTTGAAGGAAGCCTTAGAAAAGCCAAATGCCAATTTAGACCTTTCTAAAAAGTTTGCATGAGAACTGAGAGCTAGTTGTCTTTCCTTAAGTTGCAATTTTTTCACAGTAAGTCCCATCTCAAATTCCTTGAGATCATTAGATCGAACTTGCTCAATAATGGATTTCTCGAAGGTGCTAAGAACTGATTGGCTATTATAACCACTTGAGCTTCTGCTTGGAGTGATGAAGGCCATATTCTGCGTTATTTGTTGATCATGCACAGTAAGACTGTTATTCCTTGGATCAATCGTTGTATTTTCTGCTATCTCTTCATGAATGTTTGGTTGTTCATGACTGCCGGCAGCAAGAAGTGGATCTGAAAGGCATTCTTTGACTCCCAAATCACATCCACAATTGCCAGCTCTGTTGGCAGAAGAGACTGTCATGACTTCGGACGAGCATATCTCAGCTTTTCCCTTATCTGTTCCTTTAGCTTTAGTAGATTTATTGATTACATGCAAAGTCATCAAGGTGCTCCTGAATGATTTCTCAAAATTCTCCACAAAACAATCAAAATTATCTCCATAAACCTGCTTCCATGTGAGTAAGAGGGCAGAAACACATTAGCAAGTGGATCAACTACTTTACTTGCTCAAGCTGATGAACTACAAGAAGGAATGCAAGTTCACTGCAGAATCAGCAGAAGATGTGGAATACAACTTACATTAACTAAAGATTCTCTGACTGCTGCAGCGCATATCTACAAGCAATGAGATCCATCCAGAATCATTAGATCCAACTTTCGATGACCAATAAGAAAGAATCTAATAAAAATGCATAATATCAGGTCATCTACTGGTGATAGGTATAACTGATTGATCCATTCAAATGAGTCCACTTGATGAACTGAAGCATTAGGATCCTAGACTGGGTCTAGACAGTTGGCCACTAGAAGTTCTATTACGATAACTTTACCAAATGAGACACCAAAAATATAAGAGAGACTACCAACAATGAGGATTCCCCTGTCAATAACAACATATTAGCTTTCCTCTTGATTAGGAAGAATACTTGGCAATTCTATTCTTTGAGAAAAGTTACCTGAGATAGATGATCCACAAATTTATGTTCATCTGTTGTATCTTTTCTTTTCAAAACCTACATTAACAACTGAAAATTTATCAATCTTTGTGCAATGACAAAAAAGAAACACAAGCAAGTGCATCATTTTAAAGAGGATGTCATTGGAGAACATTTTCTACATAGTGTTCACTAGAAAAGGTGGGAAAATGGAGAATAGCCAAGCTACTATACCAGAAAGCTGTATGCTTTAGTAATGCATATTCCTTTACAATGAGAAATTATTGGACAAAATTTTGGGTTACTAATATGTGAGCATACACTTCACTTTCTTTCTCTTGATGTGATGTAGTATTGGATTTCTTGTACTTGAATCCACAAGTAATACTCCATATAAACCAAAAGGTAAATAACATATTTTTTGGGCTCAAGTAAGGACTGGTTACAAAGCTGCCACTGAACACACAATCTCAGTTCTTAAATGAACAATTTTACAGCAAGTTCAAGGAACAGAGTAGTCCCACAAGCAAATAGGGTTGCCTTGAACAAACGCTCAATTAAGTGTTGTTATAAATTCAACCAACTCCTGAATTAAGCTCGAGCATTAATTTAAAATAACTTTAAATTTGTTAGTTTTTAGCTTGAAGTCAAACAACATTCAGCTCAAAATCTTAAACATCAGGCTCATACAATACTTCAAATAATTCCATTTCATACAGGTGATCTTTTAGGTTTATTTATGTTATCAGAAGCATACATGTAAAATGACGTACAAGCAAACACCGGATATTCATTTAAAGGGTGAAGAGAATTTCATAAGAAAAGCATATTGAAATTCATAAGAGAATTTCAACATTTTTTTGGAAAAGCATATTGAATTTAGATTTTGACCCAAGTCCAAAAAAAAGGGTAATGAAGTGGCTTGAATTGAGCACCTGAGCCAAATCCATCAAATTCAAGGTGGATTTAGCAGCACTCAACATGATTTGTTTAAAAAGCAGCCTGCATGCAACTGAAATTATTACTCATAATGAAAAACAAACTGGATCTGTTCAAGTATGCATATATCAATTGCTACAATTGCAAAAAAGTTCTCAGGGACTAGATTAGATTATAGATTTGTATATTTTATATCAGAGACAGGTTCAACTCTTTTTGCAGGGCAACTTGATCAATCTTGTTTCACTTAGTTCCCAATTCATTAAGTAATGGCTCAATTAGTAGTTTATACTATATAGAGGGACTCCTTGAGTACATAAATCTGAGCATTTATAATCTTAATGGAGTAGAAACGATTTAAGCACGCAATCAATTGTCATCTATATCATTCTTTGCATGAAGCAACTTGAATCTATCAATACAAGCATATATCAACTGCAAAGACTGTAAGCTTCATTCAGGGCAGTGAAAATGTTCATTAGATACACTATCATCAAGAATTTATTTGCGTACCATCAATTATTCATTCAACTCACAAGCCAGAGGAAATTAGAAAATGAAGGGTGGTTCTCTATCCAAAGTACTGGTTATTAAGTGTATTTCTACAACCACGTGCAAAAGGTAATTCCCACATATATCAATGTATGCAAAATGAAGCCTTTACACATCATGAAAGTGTATGCATTCTTCAGTAACTATTATATCACATTCAGGGACTATCCAAATACTGAAAGTTTGTACTGCTAAAATTAAAAAAACAAAAAACACTGACAAAAGAAGAAACAATTTGAGAATGAAACATTTTCAAAACTTCAGTTAGAAATGGTCTATCTGGATAAGCAAAAATAAAAGATTTGCAAATGCCACTACTGGAAAACAGTGAACAATCATACCCTCCAAATATTAAGGAAAGGGAAACGATATGTAGATTACAATCATCAACTAAACCACTTTCCTATTTGGGATTTTGTCAAGCCTAATGCCTCCTACTTTTGGTGGATAAACTAGTAAGTGCATACTTAGAATAAAAGCCTGATGATTGATCAGACTTCTGATCAGTTATTTAGTTAAAATGATATAAAAGGAGACCCTTCCACTGTCATATATTTAATTTACCACAAGCTAATTCTGGAATAGTCTAGTAGATGCACCAGCTAGTTTTATGAAACTAACAATGTTGTCTATATACAACAGAGATACATGTTTAAATCTGGTAAGTCAAGAGGCATCCACTTTAAGTAAACCTACAAGTCACTTCTGTGAACCCTAAAGCTACTAATGCACATAACTTTGCTACAATTTTGTATATTCCCATATACAACCTGGCCAAGCTCTTGAAGGATTTAAATCAGCAACCTAGAAAAACAAAACGGAAGTGGGAAAACTGTGAAAGTCATAAATCCGTAAGCCTTATATTCCACCAGCCATCATAAACAGCACAAGCCTAAAAAATTTACAAATTCCATTAAACGGCAATAATACCACTTGTATCTTTATCGTTCATATATTTGGAACTGAAATCTCATCCTCCCAAAGAAAATTTCAACCTTTTTCTAAAAGGACAAACAATCCACATAATCCCAATACCACTATCAATCTAGAGAAAAAATCTACCTAAATTTTCCACAACCCCTACCCAAAATTCACTCTTCCGCTCCAAATCTCAACTTCCCAGCTCTGCAAAACATACTCTTGCATACTCAAACAGCCCAGGTTATATCTTTTTTGTTCTTTATTAATGTACTTATTTTGGTATTGTAGTGGCAACACCACAATATCGCCAGCGACACTGGGGCAAAAAACCTATACCACCCTGCAATAAGAGCACCGGGCAAGTCCAGCTTACACCAAAGATCATGATTATCTTATCCAACAAAAATTCCAACTTTCCCAGTAAAAATCAAAACTTTACACTAAAAGCAACCAATGGAGTAAAATTCATCAACATTTTTTTCCCTTCTATCTTTTTTAGAAAAAAAAAAAATCAATCAGAAATACAAAATGCGGACCAATTGAAAACCATATACAAATATACCTGAGCAACAATAGCTGCAATGGACATGCCAAGAGGAAGAGCGAGCGCACCGTCATCCCCCGGCTTGGCCCGGCCCGGCCCGGAAAATATTTTAGGGTTTGGGCGCCGACCAAAGAGCCTAATCCCTCTTTTTTGTGCTGAAGAGTGTGACAAGGACGCCGTGGACCGGAACCCACTGGAGGAAGCCCACGAAGACGGCGATTCTGAAGAGGCCTCTGAATGGTGGTTCTGCTTTTTCTTCTTTTTCCCTTCTGTGTTTCGATTGGTGGGTTCTGAGCCGTTGATGGCTTCGGACATTGATGATGCAGTGGAAATTTGAGCCATTGGATTGGATGAATCAACGGCGTCGTTGTGGGAGCTAGGGGGAACTTGCAAAGGAGGAGAAGGAGGGGCGTCCATGGTAAATTTAAAGAGGTTGGGGGGGGGGAATAAATTGTTTTGCCCCCCATTTTCTAAATCGGGATCCGTTTTCTTAATCTGTCTTTTGGTTTAGGTTTAATTACATTATAGTCCCTCAAAATACACATGTATCCCACCTTTTCCCGTCGCATTTTTTCATGCCAAGGTACACATAATTCAAAGCAACAAGTTACTATTATGTCCCCCTGCGCGGAGCTCAAACGGTTTCCGTAGTCTCCTCTTTAGGAGCAGGTCTCAGGTTCGTCTCTCGGGAGCTACCGTGCTGTGATCCTTGGAGCGGGCTTTCACAACTTGAAAGTAGTCTGGCTCGCTCAGGTAATTCTGTCCAGATCAGGATACCTCCCAGTTGAAACAAAAAAGTTACTATTATGCTCTCAATTAATCATTTCTTGATGTGGCAAAAGAAAAGTAAAATATTTTATTTGGATTGTATGTTTTCATAAAAAATATTTTTAAAATACTTTTTTATTGTAATATACTCTCTTGAAACATTTCTCAAATGCTCTTTTATTTCACATAATCATATTATTATAATAATTTTTTATAAAATTTTTCAAAAAATAGCAATCGAAACAAGCTTAAACAGACTTTTCACTTCATTTGCAAATTGCAGTTTTTCCTTATTCTGGTGAACGAGGTATTTGTCTTTCCAATTCTTATTAATTTTATGCATGTGGTATCACATATGCTCTCAATTTTCATCTTTACATAACTAGTGTATGTAAGATGATGAAATAAAAGTGAATTTGAGGGTGCATTTTGTAAGCATGTTGGCTTAAGCCAGCTTTATTACTAGGAAAAAAGAAGAATTGTGTTTGGGTGGTCCATGATAAGATAAACTTCATAAATGTTCTTTCTTTTTTTGAATATGGTTGAGTTTGAATAGAGAGACTGGACTAAAGATTTGAAATCATTTCAAATGCCTCTAATCATTTACATTATTTAGAAGATATTTAGATTTGTAAATTATCAATTATTTTATTATTTAAAATATATTTTAATAGTTGGCATATTACAAGTCCAAATGTCAATTAAGCGATCCAAACAATTGAAGCGATTTAAATAAATTTCAAATCTTTCGTCAAATTCCTCGATTCAAATAAAGGCAAGCGAATCGCTATCATTCATGAATGGTATTCTTGGGATTTCGTTAAGGTGCCCCTTCATTCATTTTTTTGTTGTGTACATTAATTTCAAGAGGTTAGAATCTTGTAAGTGTAAAGTTGCACAAGATGCTTTAATGATGTTGCGTTTAAGAGGTTAGAATCTTATATATGTAAAGTTGTACAAGATGCTTTAATGAAGTTACGTTTACGCTGTCTTTGTTATCTAACATATAACAAAAATCTTCAATTCGTCGGCCGTACGTGCTCAAGATCAAATCAATGTTACCAAAACTTATTCAAAAGGTCACCATTAACTGCATTTGGTCCTAATTTTGGGCAAAGAATCCTTTGCTTTAATGAAGAATTGAAAACCCAAGTCTCTAGTTAAGCAATATTTCTTAAAAAGGAGAGAACAAATACTAAAAGGGGCAATATTCTTGTTAATTAAAAGGTGTTTACTCCTAGATCGTTCCATGAATACTGTGATCCTGTTGGCCTTCTGTGAAAGAAGGTTTAATGAATTAATGGTACAAGGAATACTCGTTTACAATGGGTGAAAGTTTTAGGTGATGTGATGTAATTAACTCTCATTTGTGTGAGAACTTTTTTCATTACTTTTCTTTTGTTTTTGCTTGAAAATGAGATATCTATTTTATATAATTTGATTATGTAGACGTAGTTATACACCTTACACATGCATGCATGTGATCAGGGAAAAATCAACTTATAAAGATATTTATTTAATCGTTATAATTTAATTTATTTTTTTGAGGAATTATAAGTGAAAAAATTTAAATTCAAAACTTTCCACTTAAAAAAAACACACAGACACACACGCAGAGTCAACATGAGTACGTCGTACATTTCAAATCATCGAAACAAAGAAAACCCTACTTTACCCATTTTTTTGTGTATTGTTTGCATAGAAAAAACATGATAAAACAGTCGACATAATTTTTGCCAAATTCATGACACAGATAATAAAGATCTATGTTTGACTCCAAATGAACGGCAACCAAATAATACAATCACAAATTTGATGACAACACAAAGGTTAGGTTACCTAGCAGCAACAAAGAAAATTTGAAACTACTTCAACATTATGGTAATATAATAAGTTTGATGTTATTATGCATAAAATATGACAGTAGTCAAGAAACCTCAAAAAGGCAAACTTTGGATTTAGGCTAAAATTGAAAGGCACACAGGAAAAGTCGCATGCAGTTAAACAAGTAAAAACAAACATCCAACACATTCATATATGTTTGTCCAAGGGGGAAAGAGTGCGAGCATAAGCATATTTTGCCTCCCAAGGTACTTTTACATGCATGGAATATAATTGTTGATCAAATTAAATGTTTTAGATGCAATCTAAATTTCTCTTGCACAAATTACTTTTTTCTTAGTTATACATTGTATGTGGATTATGGGAATAGTTAGGGTAAATTCTTCTTGCTTTGAAATGTTGCACAACTATAAGTTTTCAACGCATGATTTGCTATACTGTAACTAATGATTGATGCATACTTATGTATTTGCGACAAAAAAAGAAAGTTAAAACTTTTTCTATACTAATTTTATTATTTTTAATTTAGATTAATCTTTCCTACACTGATAGTGTATACACTGTCAACGTTAGATGAATGACAACTATGTAAAATTTGAATTTGAAATTTAATTTTTGCACATGTCATGGATTTAACAGTGATAGTGTGTCTACTGTCAGTGTATATAAAATTTGAAATTTAATTTTAGATTCTGAGAGTTACATTAGGCTAATGAGTAGATGATTTTAAAAAACAGATAAAGAGCAAATATAGATTGTAGCTATTTCCGTAGTAGCCAATATTCATGGATAGCAAGGGATAGGATTTAGAGTTTTCAAAATTTTCAAAGAATTTTTTTTTTTTTTTCAAAGAAGAGACACTACAAACCATTGACTATTGTCCCCTGTTATAGAGCCAGACACCTAGAGCTTGAATAGAAAATTTTAAAAGCTAAATAACTAGTTACAATTAACAAGTGTCCCTAATTTATTCTAGAAGACAGGCCAACAAGTGCTTAAATTTTGATGCCTCTCAACACTATAATAGAATTGTGTCCTAAATGTAAGTGTAGTAAAGCTGGACATTGGTATGAGATCATTCTGTACATCTAAAGTAAGAACTGGTATGGAATAAAACATAAACATCAATAATAAATAGGTTCAAGGAAAGAATATTAGATCATTTCCATGAAAATTTTCTTTTACTCCCTCTAAGTTAGTGGTGAGGCTTGTTATACCAAAATAAATAAATACACACATAAAATAAAAAAGATACTGGTAGGTGTAATATGGACATAATAATTTTGGTTGATCAAGATGAGAAAACTAGCTCTTTTTTTTTTTTACACCTTTTTCACATATATCTACCTTAAAAGTGATGATACACATAATATGGACTAAATCTAATGCTTTAGTTACACAAAATATAAACATATAAACTACCCATATGTATCACATATTCACATAAATGTATTATAAATAATGCTTCCCAATACTGTAGGCATTTTATTAAGAAAAAAAAGGTATATTTTGATGTGTTTACTAGTTAGCTTCTTGGTCAAATCTAACAATCTGCTGCCATGCCATAATGGTCTGGGAACTAGGAAGCAGCCAGACAAGAAAATTAATCATGAGAAGACAAATGTATGACATGGGGAGCTTTTAACTTTTTTTTAAGACTTTGTAGATTATGTTTTATAGTCATTGTTTAGTCATTACGTACAGAAAAATCTGTCTTGATACTTCCAATAATACGAAGTATTATATGATTAAAGATGAAGAGTCTGACATGATTTCGTAGTATATATGTCATGCAGACTTTGTTTTAACCACTTCATAGACATTTGGAAGTTACATATAGTTTATCTCCATGTCTTTATTCCTTTTTTCTTTTCAGGTCATAAAAATATTAAATTCTTGTTTTCAATTCAACTTAGGTCACCAATCTTGTAGGTGGTTTCCCATCCTTCACCAATATTACAATAAATGAGTCTAAAAATTGTAAGATTATGATCATGTCTCCTAGAAGGTGATCAAAATTAGAATCAGCATGTGAACAATTAAACTAATTACCTAACTATAGTTTTGACCAAAAGGTTTCATAAATATCAAGGTCTAAACATTTTGTCAGCAAGCTGAGTGACATCTTCTTTATATATATAGAGTGAAAATCAGCCATTTGGCACATTTTCACTGTGCAAGCCTGGCTTGAGAGATGACCTAGCTGCTAGTTGAATTTTTGAAGCGAGCTCAGCATATAAATCTTAGATTAAAATAATTACAATAGGGTTCGAAATTTATTACAAGAGTTTACAAATTCAATCATTTAAATGTGGAAGTTGATGGATGCATGCGCCTAATTACGCATGGTTGATGATTTAAGGCCGATTCTTTTTTTTTTCCCCTTTTCTTTTCTATTTTTCTACTCAGTTTTGCATAAACTAATTAAGGGATAGCTTCGAAAAAAGGGTAAGTGGAATAATGGTACTATGACTGAGTTTTGATTCTTCGTAAGAATGACTATTTGGAGCCTGCATCAGAATTAAATTGTACTAGTTAGGCAACATGTCTCGTTGGATTGTCGAGAAGGTCTTGATTTAATAGTTAAAATTGAGGGTTTAGAAATTAAAGGTCTTAAATTCTAATTAAAAGTCTCGTTGAATTATCTGTCTGTGCAAAGATTGCCGGTAGATTGATGTCGTTCTCCATTAAAAGAGGGAAAAAAATGGAATTCTTGGTAGCTGATTCTTCACTCTAGGTGGAGAAAATGTATGTTAGTTTCTTTTGATCATTGTGAGAAAAGCATCCAAATTCAAAATAATTGGAAAACTATTGAAGTTGAAAAATAACACCTTTTACTTCCAAATCTAGATCTAATTAATATCGAGCTAATTACAAGCATTTCAATCCAAACAAGTGCCATGCATGGGACGGCAATTTTGCTGAGATAGCACATTAACAGATGGTATAAAAACAAGCTAAAAGAAGAGTGGGAGCTGGGAAGACATATATCTTCATGGGTCTGAACCAGTGGATTTCCTTTTTGTGAAAATGATATGATGTATTCGAACATTCAATTTAGCCTTGAGATAAATTAAAATTCACATTGCAAGTTTGGCAATGGATGGTAATGATTAGCATATGTACACAAAAATAGGGTTTTGCTTCATCTTAATAGTTAACACCACTAAAATTTACAAGACTCCTAACTATCAAAATTATGTCTAACAATCTAAAGGAGGACGATTTGTTCATTAAAGAAGTATAGTTGGGATTTATTAATTTCTTTAAAATTTAATATGTAGGCCAGCAAAAGTAATAGTTTCCTTAATTATCATTCTTTTTTAAGTCGGATGAGACATGTAGAATCTAAAGAGACACAACAAATAACAATTAAAGAAGAAATGAAGCATATATGCTTGTCCAGTTGTCCCACTCCATTTGTTGTTGCTTTTTTCAGCCGTAGTAGATACCTCTTGTTATTGGCATGAAACTGAAAGCAAAACCTACAATGCTTTGTGCACCAAGATATATATATATATGTATGTGCCTAGCTATTTTAACTAAGGGAATTGATCCAAACACGTAAAAGGCAACCACCATTTTCATTTTTGGGAAAGAAAAAAGAATAATTGAATGTAGTGAATCTTGAAATGAAAATTGAAAAACTTCCATGTTTTTGCTTTGCACCGTTAAATATTGTTGAAACTTGAAAGATCAATTGTAATTGGAGACAAGAAGATCAAACAAATTCTTGACACATCTTATAGGGGAACCATCCATGTCCTTTCCAAACATCATTTCCCATCTAGGGTAAGGCAATTTCCCATGCATGGGAAAATCTCTACCATTAATTCTAAACTCAGTTATATTGTGTTCATGCATGCACATGCACTTGCTTTAACTTTCTTCATCGAACTTTTGGTCATCTGCTTTGAATGTGTGGACTGCATCTAATGCGATCTACGCCAAGAAATATTACTGGACGGTCAAAATATACCATAAGCTGCAGCATCGGATAGCAATGAACAATGTGGGAGACTATATTCTGTTGAAAATTCTGAAGTTGGAAGAACTTTTTGGACCACTACTCTACTGCTCTAGGAAGAAAAAGATTCATGTTCTGCAGCAAAGAAAGTGTACGGCACCAGCACTTCGAAATCTGCATCTTGTACTCTAGATATCATGCCAAAGAAGCATCAAGCCTGCTAAAAAAAACCCAAGTTGGAGACTAGTTAAAGAGTAAATTGATAGAGAAACTCAGGTGTAATGAGACATGAATGAAGCTATTAATAGTCGATTATTGTCTCTTTAATTGATTGAGAAATTATTGCAACGAGACATGATCTACACATATATAGGAGTTAGGACCATGTATCTAGTTTCATTGTCCTAATAACTCCTATGATTTGTAAGTCTTCGAGCTCATGTATCTAGCCAGATAAGCTTTAGCTAGTGATTGGAAGGCCTTACAACTGACTGAAAAGACAAGCTATATATAATTCAATGACTACTGCGTGTAACAATCTACCACGTACTGACATTAATTAAAGAATTCCAGATGAATATTTTCCTTTTCTTTTCTTTTTCCTTTCTGGTTTTAGCTGAGGAATAAATCCTCTCGAGAAAGGATGGGGCATGGAATTCTGAAAAGAAAATGAAAATAAAATAGGAGTTTTGGGGCTGTGTAGGATTTGGTGGTTGAAATTGCTATGCAACCACATGTTCATGGCTTGATGCTTTATATCTCAGATAACAATTGCTTATAAATGTACACCTTGTAAACATAAGTGTACATCAAATCCTTATCAATTTAACGATATTTGCTGTAAATAAAGGCCAGGACAGATCAGGCTAGTTAGCTTGTCAGTTGGTGAACATTTTATCCTTCAATTGACCAAAAAGGTGGTTGTACAGGACTCTAGTACAATGCCAATCTGATATCAGCCTTTAGCTTGTGGAGTATCTGATGGATTCACTTGTTTAACAAGTGGAAAATATTGAGGGAGCCTGCAAAAGCAAAACAAACTAATACTACATAATTTAAACCAAATAAATCTCTTCAAATGTTATAAAACCATCATGTATGTAGTTATTAATTAATGTGGCCGTTTGACCTCAGGAAGATGTTGAATAATTTCTCAGAACCAGCTATTTGCTGCCGATATTCAATTGGAGACATCAGCTAAAATTTGAATAGGAATTTCTTCTGCTACAAGATTCTAGACTTCCCTTCTTCCTTTGCATGATTTCTTTAATTATCAGGTGATATTTTCATTTGTTTTCTCTGTCAACATCAGACCGCCTTTCCACTACTTTCTATTGTTCCCTTATGCCTTCTTTGGTTAGCTTAAAAACCCCCCTCACCCCATCCCTCGTTTCATAACATTCCGCAAGCCCAAAAAACTCTTCCAAAAGTTTAAACCTTTCTTCCACAACTTCTCTGCATTGCCTACTCAATCATGACCGGGAAAAAGAGCCAAAACAGCCCAGTGGGAAGTCCATTATCGGGTAATGTCTCCGATTGCTCATCTAAGGAGCAAGACCGCTTTCTTCCGATAGCAAATGTTAGCCGGATCATGAAGAAATCACTCCCTGCAAACGCAAAAATATCAAAAGAAGCCAAGGAAACCGTCCAAGAATGTGTATCTGAGTTCATTAGCTTCATCACGGGCGAAGCGTCGGATAAATGTCAAAGGGAAAAGAGGAAGACCATCAATGGTGATGATCTTTTGTGGGCTATGACGACATTAGGGTTTGAGAATTATGTCAGTCCATTGAAGGTTTATCTCAACAAATATAGGGAAAATGAAGGTGACAAAAGTTCCATGGTCAGAGAAGAGGATCAGCTTCCACCTATTAGTCCTAATAAAACCAGTAGTGGCCATGGTGAAGTGTCTAGAGGTAATGATCCCATATCAGCAAGGCCTAATTTTCAGACTCTTTCCAATGCTTATTATTCACTTGATTCAAAGGTGGCCTCAAAAGGCCATGGAGATCCAGGAAGGATGATTGGCTATGGTGAGAATTTGATGGCCGGTGCCTACAATATTGGCAAAATCCATGAAATTGAGGGAAGTGGTAATAGGGTCATCACCACTAATCTTCATCATGGGATTGAGTGGTAGACTTGGGAATATATATATAAGATACCACATATATATATAGTATTAATAATTTGTAACTTTTTTGTATGGACTTTAATTTTCTTAGCTTTTTGTTAACATGACTATAATGAAGCATTTTGACTAGAATGCAATTTGGAGGACTATCATGTTTTCCATGTATATTAGGCTAAAATACCTGTGTTTCTTGCTTTAAGACGACTGTCTTGGTGACTATATCATATTACTAGTAATGGGATTTTCATTTCACGGTTATGGAGTAACTACTTTGGCAGCTACAAAAGGGATAATTCCTTGAGGCATTAATTACAATTAGCCCCTTGAATGTGGGGTTATTTGCACTTTGCCTCACTTAATGTATACAATAGGCACTTTACACATTAAATAAATAAATAAATATATATATATTATATGCATTAGGAGTGACAGTGGGGTGCATCGTAGATCTAATTGAGGGGTAGGGAGGGGACGCCGCCGCCGCCGCACCAAGATTTGAAAAATTCTTTCATAGTCTTTGAAACTAATTAAATTTTCACTTGTATCCTAATAGAAATAAGATTTTGTCCCTCTAAAATTTTGTAAATCCTTCAACACCCCCTTAAAAGCTAACATTTTCCATGTTAATATTAGTGTTTACTCCTCAAAATTTTTAAAATACATAAGGATACCTTCTTAAATGTACAGTTTTACTAATTTTGTTCCCTCAAACCTTAATCTCTAGTTTCGCCAATGATAAGACAGGCATCCATTCCCGCATTCCTATTGCGCTGCCGCTACCCCGGTGCTTGCTTCCCTTCCCAATCCTGCTCACCCTTTTTTTTTTTCCTATTGTGTTTCTTTGGGAAATTTTTTCAAATGAGCTTAAGCATGTAAAAGTCAAGATTTTCATACAAACTAATTCAAAGTTTTTCATGAATTTAATTAAGGAACACTTAAATTAATTTATATATTATAATACATTTTTTTATAGCACTACATATTATGTGTGTTTATATTGAGGTGGGACTAATAGACAAGGAAAGCAGCCGGATTGCTCTCCGGTCCCTTACCCCCCTATGTTTTGAAACTCGGACCAAGTAATGACTCAATAGAACTCAGAGGTTAATGGATTCAATTGGTTAGACTCAAGGTCGAACTGAATAACATTATAATGATGTCATAAATATATTTTTAATTATATATAAAATAAAAATATAGAATAAATATATACTCATAGTGATTTCAACCTTTCTCTAGATGTCGTATATATTGAGGGGTCAAATTAATGACAACCAAATCAAACACAATTGATGGTAAAGTATACAAAGCACTCTGACAAAAACATTTTTGAGTAAGATATAATAATATTAATAAGTCTCTAATTCTATAAGATGAGAAATTTATAATGAAAATATGAATCGTTGTAAAAATGAAAAAACTAAGGGTGCAATTTGCAAATGAGTAATAAAAGAATTCCATATGTGTAATTATAATTGTTCAACATATTAAGGGGTCAAAGTACATAATATGAGAAAAGTTTTCCTTCTTGTTTCTTCTTCTCCGCCCGTCCGCCGTTAAGAGCCGTCCACATTCCAGATCTTTATGTCGCGCATCACAAAGTTTCCAGTTCACGTGCTTGGTGTTTTTTTTTTTTCTTCTAATGGTTTCTTTTCATTTCTTTTACACTCTCTTCTTCTTCTCTCTCTCTTTTTTTAATCTTTCTTTTACCATTCTTGATTTCTTTTTCTTTTCTTTTGATTTTAGATCTTTTCACTCTTTCTCATGTGAGACTTCTTCATCTCTTCTTCTTTTCCTCTCATCCTTTCATACATTTTTCTTTTATTTTTCTCTTGATTTCAAATCTATTAAACATTTGACCAAATCTCGAGCTTTTAGAGTTGCAATGGAAATTCAGCAAAAACAGAAAATAGCAAAAAACCAGATTTTTTTGGATTTATTGGTTCACGGTCAAATCGGGTTCTGATCGAGTTTCTTGCATCTGATTTTTAATACTAATTTGAAAAAGAAAACTAGCCGATTCTCAATTAAATTGATTAAACTGACCAATCCATTTCGAATTTAAAAACACAGTCGCCCACCCCATTTAGGGTAGGGGGGAGAGATGGCCCACCTGTTTCGTTTGTTACTTATAGAACATGTACTACGATTATCGATGCTTATACTTATTGTCATTTCTAATTATAGAGGACATAGTAAAAATGAGCTCCAAATTCAAAGTTACTAAATTAATTATGCAACCTTGTTTCCCAAAAAAAAAAATCTAATGCATGCTTTCTTTAGTCTAAGTATCACACATTTGAGATAATCGCCTGTATTACATTTCTTTGCCACTCGAAATCACGGAAGCCAGAGGCTAGAAACCTCCATAATTTAGCAGTGGAAAAAGTGGAGAAAGCTATGTTATATATCACCCATGTCTCCCATGAGCCAGCTTTTGGTGATGCCCAGTGATTTAGACTAAAAGAGAAGTTTAATCATACTCAGGATGCATCTTCCATCACGAAAAACTCGTGGTCCTTGAAAAGTCATTACAACTAATTTCAATAGGACAAGATGCACTCTTGTTGCCATATTGACAAGGTACATTTATTTAATGAGGAAAAACATGTAAAACACAAGTGTAGTTATATGATAAGATTTGTACACAATTCATTGAATATATAATATTTTTTTTTTTAAAAAAAATTTTATCAATGCAATTGTTGAAAATCGTCCAGCACTATTTGCAAGGAAAATAAGTGATCAAAAAAAACGAAGAAAGGAAAAGAAACAAAAACCAAAAAAATACAAGTCCATCCAATATGGCATCACAAAGAGGGAATTTCCAAGAGTCAAAATTAAAAATGACCCCACCAACACAACACAACACAACACAACATATTCATAAGCATATCCAAAACCATTATTATGTCCCCGAAAAAAAAGGTGGAAAATCAGCAACCCGTTGACCAAGTTACCGGTGTCCAATTCCCCCAAATCTGTTGAAACACTGTTCTCCGTTCCATTCGCCGTCATCCAGAACCCAAAAAAAAAAAAAAAAAAAAAAATCCGCCACGTCATCCATCAAGCATTTAACCGACACGTGCCAGTTAGGGTTTCTTCTTTTAGTCCCCGACCCAACATCATTTTGACTCTCCAGACTTTTTGTAATTCGTTCTAGTAATAGTCTACTACCAAAAGAAGAAGGGGGAAAAAGAAAAAAAAACCTCAAACACAAATAATTACAAATAATTAAACTAAAAAATCAAATGTGGAAAAGTCGTTTTGTTTCCCACTTTTTTCTCTCTTTCTCTTCCGCTGCATCAATGGAGTCTTCGTAAAAACCCTAGTAATTTCATTTACTATTCTTCTTCTTCTTTCGCCGCCTCTACTATTTGGAGGAATTTGACCGTAAGAGGCTTTGGAGCTTATTTATTTGTGTCTACTTCTGCTGTAAGTAATTCAAAATTGCGTTTTATCCATGAGGATTATTGTGGTTTTTTACGCATATTTAGGTGTTTCTTTTGCCTTTGCTAATGACTTGTATTGTTTAGGATAGAAAGTTTGATGTTTCTTGATTTATAGGCGTGGTGGAGTTAGTATTTGCTTAATTGATCAGGTGAACTGGGGGGTTTAGGAATTTTGATGAGTTAATGATTGGATTATGGTTGATTTTTCGATTGAGTTGATTAGGCATTCGAATATGCTTGTTTTAAGTGGAAGATAGTGAGATATTTGTTGTATGTTTTGGATTTCTTTTTTCAGGTGTAGGTGGGTAAGTTGTTCCTATGGTTGTGGAACGTGTTGGATTGTATAGATGTTTTGGTGAATTTAAGGTAAGGTAGGATAGGTTGCTTTTGGAATTCTGTTGTGGTGGTGTTTTGTTTTGGCGGGAATGGCTGAGGACGGCCTACGAATAGGTGGGCTATCTCCTGGGTTGGCTGTAGTGTTAAACGGTGAAGATAGGAGAGAGGGCTCTCAAAGAAGTCGTCTTGTTTCGTACTGTGATGATTTTGGTGATCAGTCTGTGGAAAGGACTCTTGAACACATATTTGATCTTCCTTATAAGACCATTAATCAGCTGACTTGTCCTGTAAATACTGGAGTAGTTCGTTCTATTATAAAGAATCACTTCAGGAAGTACCATGTAGATTTGGGGAGTGGTCGTGATGTAAATAGGGATGGGGTGTGTACCACTGCTGATGGTTGTGGTTCACAAGTTGTTGGGATTGAAGAGTCGAGCATTTGTGGCGATATTCGAATTACTAAGCCATCTTTGCTTTTGGAGAGTCATGCCTTGTTCAGCAGCGTGAGGGCAAATGCCTGTGTGTGGAAGGGGAGATGGATGTATGAAGTAACACTTGAATCTTCTGGTGTACAGCAGCTTGGTTGGGCTACTCTTTCCTGTCCTTTTACTGATCATAAAGGTGTAGGGGATGCTGATGATTCCTATGCATATGATGGGAAAAGGGTCTGTAAATGGAACAAGGGAGCTGAGGCTTATGGCCAGTCTTGGGTTGTTGGTGATGTAATTGGGTGTTGCATAGATTTGGATCATGACGAGATATCTTTTTACAGAAATGGTGTCTCACTTGGGGTTGCATTCAGAGGGATTCGTAAGATGGTTCCTGGATTGGGATATCATCCTGCAGTTTCATTGTCTCAAGGCGAATGTTGCGAGTTGAACTTTGGGGCATACCCTTTTAAATATCCTGTTGACGGTTTTCTTCCTATTCAGTCTCCCCCCAAAGTCAACTCCTTTGCTGTTCATTTGCTTTGTTGCTTCTCCAGGCTGTTAGAATTGCAGCATGAAGCGAGGGTGGGATTTGGGTCAGTCGAGAAATTTAGAAGATTGAAAAGATTTGCGTCATTCAAGGAACTTTATCACCCTGTCTCTCAAGGAATATCTGAGGAATTATTTTCTTCTCTTGGTATTGAAACTGGAAGTGCAGCATACATTGCAAGGGGTCCACTTTTGTCGTTCTTTTTGGAAGCCTTTAAAGTGCATCCACCGCATGACTATACAAATTTGGACAGAATAATTGATTGCTTCCTAGAGATTCAGGACTCACGAAAACTTTTTGAGCATCTTATATTAGCCCTTTCATCTGCATGCAAAACTGCAGTGTGGGTCCTTTCTGACTTTCCCTATTCAGGATCATATATCTATCTTGCTTTGGCATGTCATTTATTAAGGAAAGAGGAACTGATGATTCTCTGGTGGAAGTCTGCAGATTTTGAATATGTTTTTGAAGGATTCCTATCACGAAAGAGTCCTAACAAGCAGGATCTTCAATCTTTGATGCCTTCTGTCTGGTGGCCAGGTTCATGTGAAGACCTGTCCAGCGAGAGTAGCATGGTTCTGACGACTACAGCTTTATCCGAAGCCATCAATATGGTATGCCTTTGAGTGATTGCTTCTGATTACTTTTTTTCATCCTCTTGCTTTTGGAGAAATAATCACCTCGTTCTGCACATGCTCCTCTATTCTCACTGAAATTTAGAAAATCAATTACTGATTTTTTGGGAAGTTGAGACTTTAGAATGAACAGAGTTTTCTCCACTGATTAATTTAGAGAAGTAAAAAACTCTTTAGAAGAGTGATTACACATGTAAAAACTACTCATGGGTCATTTCTTGAAAATGAAGAACTTAAGTGTATTGGTAAGTTGCTTTGAAAAGGTAAAACGGTTGATTAGACAGAAAATGCACACTCTTCGATGTTTTTCTTGAAGTTTTCAGTTTCTGACAGGATTGCTTCATATGTTGATAGTATTTGGGTTCAGTATTATATAAAAGGCGAGACATAGGTTGATTGCATAATGGTACCTTAAATCATTAATAAAACTATAATATAGCTCATTAATTTTTTGCTATATTGCCTACAGGTTTTTAACTACTTGACCTTTTGTAGTTGCGATATTTGAGTATGGATGAGTTTGTGAAATGGATTTTTGTGGAGACACTAAAGGAGCAGTCAGTGATCTGTTCTCTATATTGTCCGTGCCCTTTCATTCTTCCTATTTTTTCCAAATGTACAAATACAATATTGTCCTTAGTTTCTTAGTATTTGTTGTAGTGCCAGTTAAAAATTAGGCATTGCATTTTTCTTAAACGATCACCTGAAATCTAGTTTTTAAAGGGGGGACTAATATTGAGAATAGAGCGGGCATTTATAGTGGAAATGTGGCTGAAGCTGAGATTCCTGGATTGATGTTTGTCGCGTTTAAGTTGCATCTTTTGCAACTAATGTTCAAAAGATCAATGGAATTCTTCCAATTCTGTAAAAAAATACCTCATGATCAAGGGACTTTATTTTTTGGAGGACCTGCAACTAAAAAGAAGGGGAAAAAAATACTGGGGAAATTAGGAATCTTAATTTTTAAACTGCATAGCTGGAATGCATTTATCCTTCAGCTTTGATTCTCCTGTGTTTGTCCTTGTAACTTACATTTCTTTGAGACTTAATCGAATGGCCTGGAATACCTGATTATGATTGAACTCTTTAGTGCATGGACTCTCTCGCCCTCTCTCTCTCTCTCTCTCTCTCGATATTCCCTGTCCACTATTATTCTGTAAATCTGGGTAGCTGCCAAGTATTTGGGAGAAATATTGCTTATCATAACAAGCAACTGTTGCTTTTTTAAAGTACCTTATACAATGCAATTGTTCATTTCTCTTTTGCTTTTGCACTTTTTTATTTTACAAAGTATGGCTTATCTAGATTTCCACATCCCAAAATAAATTGGGTTTGATTTGGGTGAAGCAAAATTTTGCATTATAGTTAAGCCATTAGAAGATTAAATAATGTGTTTTTACAGGTTGAAGAGAAACATAGGGACCTGTGTTGCTTGGTAATGCAATTTATACCACCTGGAGATCCGCCACAGCTTCCAGGCTCAGTGTTTAAGACATTTTTGCAAAACCTTTTGCTCAAAAACAGGGGTGCAGACCGTAACTTACCACCTCCTGGGGTTTCAAGCAACTGTGTCCTTGTTTCATTGTATACAGTCATACTTCATCTTTTATCAGAAGCATCCACATTGAGGGGCATTTGCGGTTGGATGAAGAGCTGTGGAGCTAATTCTGAACTTGATGTGGGTTTTCTTCACAGGGGTGGCCAACAAAGTTTTTCTGTTGGCTTACTTTTGAAGAATGATCCTCATCGAGTTGACTTTTCTAGACTTGGAGGATCATATGGCCATTTGGCTAAATCTCATCCTACAAATGATGAGCAAGAAGAAGAAGTTATCAGGTGGGAAGAAGGTTGTATGGATGATGAAGACTCTAGAGTAACACATTTTGGTAAGCTGCAGCCGTGCTGCTGTTCGAGTTATGACAGTGACTTCGCAAAGATCTCAAAGCATCCTATTAGGTATATGGCCAAAAGTGCTCGCGGTCACTGCAGTTCTATTCAAGAAAGATCTGCTCATGTTGCTGCAGAATGCAGTGCTGAGAATTTGAATGATGAGATAGAAGATAAACCTGGTACAAGTGACCAATCTGAATCTCAGTTTGATTTTCGGCCTATGCAGCAGATGAGGATTATACCCCCTAGGGATATCAATTTGTCTCCAGCTACATTGAAAGAAGAAGAGCTCTTGGATGCTATGCTGTTGCTATATCATTTGGGAGTGGCACCGAATTTTAAGCAGGTGACTGAGGATTCTTTTAATAAGGTCATAATACCGCAATAAGAATTGAATTATGCTTCTTCAGGCAAGAAAATAAACTAAAGTAGAGTAAATGGAAAATAGAAAATAGATGTACAAAGCAAACTTCATCTGCCACTATGTAACAGAACAGAGCTCCTATGTATGCATGATTGGAAGTGGTGTTTTTGTAGCCCCATCTTATTGACATATAAATAAGGAATGCAATGATGTTTTAGATTTGGTTGTTGACAAAATAAGAATGTGTACAATTAAAGTGGAATTGATGCAGATGAGGTCGAAATTTTTGTAAACAGTTGTAACATATGTTTTTTAATGGTATGATACTTTTTCCAATGTAATGAGCAAATTAATGATAGGGTCTGGTTTTTGCAGTAAATGGCCTCCTTAACTTGGTATTCTTTCTTTAGTTACCTTCATTTTCTGGTGGTTTTCCCCTTCCTTTGCTGGTTTTTGTTTGTGAAACATGAATGCCCGTGCTGGGAATTACGGTTGGTCACTAGATCTTTTGGATTTATACTTTTACGCCATAATGATTTAGGAACTTTTGATGTAAATATCTAAACTGATTATTCTTGCTGTAGGCGTCTTCTTACATTGCTCGACAGTCACAATCGATAGCTCTCCTTGAAGAGACCGATAAACAAATTAGAGAAAAAGCTAATGGAGAACAAGCAAAGCGTTTAAAGGAAGCTCGAAGTGTATATAGAGAAGAAGTTATGGATTGTGTCAGACATTGTGCCTGGTATAATGGTCTCTTCTAGAATGTGGTGATTTGTGAAATTGGATGTGTATTCGTTGTTGACTGCCTGCAAACATCAGCTTATAAACTCATTTTATTTTCATCCCCCATCAATATTTGCTGAAAATCCATGGATCATTTTTTGTGCTTTAAAAAGTATGCGTTGGTTTACAAACATGTAATATCATTTATAATTATGTTGATTTAGTTATGATAGGAAGGTTCCTTGCTTGAAGTGGTTAATTTTATTTGGTTGTTGATTGTGCCGTCCTTTCTTCATCAAGATCTATGATCTCCTGGTTTCTTTCAAGTCGTAGTGCAGAGTGCACTTTGATCAACAAAAGAAGCCATTCTGAGCAGTAGAAACATCTACTCACTTAAGATTAGTGTTTGATGATCTTAGGACCTTACCTTGCTATTCACAGTCTGGGAGTTAACATTATAGATTCTGAGACTGACATTAAGCTTTACAAAGAGAAGGTATTGCATTCTGCATTGTCATGGCTACTCTTCTGTAATTTTGATGGTGTGATTAGGATGTTTTAGTGGTTCTCACATTTTCATATCAATCACTTCTCTATATAAACTGAGGTGATATGCATAATGCGATGGTTAGAACTTATGAGTTATGCCTATGCATGTTTAAGATTTTTGTTGTTTCATGATAATAGAGTGTCTCTGTCCATGTAAAACATATTGGGTGATTGGAGTGGTTGAACGCTACAGCAAGGTAAAAGCATTTGAATGGCTGGTTTCATTAAAATAACATGCTGCAATTAGGTTTCTTGTGTTGGATTATCATGTCGCTCCTTTCTCTTCTTCGTATGTCCTCTGCACTGATTATGGGAACGTGTCATATACATCATTTGTCTTTGATTCTTTTGTTGCTTTATGAAAAATAAGTTAAAAACAAAAGTCAAGGACAAATGAGAACATCATAAGAGCTTTTAGTTTAACAATAGCTCAAATGAGCATATCTTTGAAAATCGATAGCAGGCTTTGAAGCTTTTGATTTTGAAAATGATATTTTTTCATTGGGTTTGCTTGTAGCTTGCCAGCATTGGTCAAGTTCTTTTTAAAATTGTCCCTTCACTAGTACAGTCATAATTCAGTAAATTCCTTCAGGTTTTGCAAGAAGGTTATCCCGTTCAAAATAATAGGTCAATAAGAACAAATAGCAGGTTTTCTTTTTTTTTTTTTGGGGGGGGGGGGTGTTGTGTGTGGGGTTACTAGAAGAATTTGTAGCCAACTCCAAGATAAAAGAGTTATCATGGTGAGCATTTTGCTAATAATAATGCTTTTACAACTTTGGTCCTCCTCCAGTTAAACAGGAAAACTTTTTCCTCTTGCATTAAAAGCAAGAACACGAGTTCACTAAAATGATGTTAGTACTTTTGTTTGCCTTCATTTTAAGTAGTTTTCATGGGGAAGGTTTAGATGTCACTGTGTTTACTGGTATTATTTCTTGTCAGCATGAATCGTTTCATTTTTTGGATTATTGTTAATGTCTGCCTTGAAGTAACTTTTTGCTGATGTTAAAGTGGGTCTAATTTTAGTATGCCAGGATGGCTCTACCAGAGAATTTTTGGCACAGCGGGCCAATAAAATGAATAATGGTTTAATATAACACTTTTACATTATGACAAACTGAGATTTACTGACTGTTGTAAAATTTACTTCTAAATTCAGATTTCTTTGGCAATAGGAAACATATTAACTGCAAGACTAAGAGTTCCAAACAGATCTCAATACTTACTTTAAAACCCCTCAATAATCTGAGCTGTCTGGCAAAACATCTGATAAGACCTATCATCTTTTTATTAAATCCTGATTAATATCAATGATATGTAATGATTATTTGTTTCCAAATGTGGGACAGGTAAACTGTAAATGGTTTTATTCCAAATTTCTTAGGCATGAAAACTTCCACTTTATGTTTGGTTGGATTAAAAAAAATAAATTATGTTGGGTTTTTCCATACATCATGATTGGTGATTTTCAAGTGTTCATTGTGCTGAGGTTTCACAATTCTTAATTTTTACATGCATTTATTACTTTTGCTTCCAAGAGAGAAGCAGTATAGTTGTGTAGGACTAAATTTCATGTATGAATGCGTGTCTGTGTGTGTGTATTTGTTTGTAATGAGAATAATTCTTCTCACAGTTTTTTGCTGAACTTTGTTTTATAGGTACCGCATATCTCTTTTTTCTCGATGGAAGCAAAGGGGAATGTATGCGGCATGCATGTGGATCGTTCAATTGCTGCTTATTCTTAGCAAATGGGACTCTATTTTTATTTATGTTCCTGAATATTATTTGGAAACTCTGGTATTTAATCTCTTCTTCTCCTCCCTGCCTAATGGCAATCTGACTTTACTTGTTTTATAGCTCCAAAGTAATTGTGTAATTTTCTTGTGCAACACCCCCCAACACACGAAAAAAAACCCAGTTCAACGCTAATATTGTGTGACAGTGGTTGTTTTGAGTATAGATGTAATTTACTCCTAAAGATATTGCTTTTTCAGCTTTTTTGTTTTTGACGTGAAGTTCTATAAATAGTTTGACAAAATGGGGCCGATGCTCCGCATGCATGGCTCTCTACGTTTAGGTTATGAAAAGTTTAAAACAAGTGGCAAAGAGAACCTGACTGTTGCTGTACATTCATGGGAACTGCTCAAATGTACTGGGTCATTTTTGAGCTTCTTTCACTTGCCTCTTATAAGATAGTAACTTTCTGCTATTCTTGATTTGCCTGGCAGCAAAGAATGTTTACGTTGTTATTATAAGATGTCCTGCATTTTACTTCTTTAGCCTTTTGAATTGCTCTGTAATTGTACTTCTGTCCCATTGTGTTACAATTCCATCTGAATTTCGCTCCTTGAATTACTTTTTCCCTTATGTTTGGCAGTTTATGACTCTCTCTCTCTCTCTCTCTCTCTCTCTCTCTACATATATATATATATATCTCAAACATAAAGAAACAAGAAGAGGAGTATAAGGATTTGATGTCTATAACTGACATGGCAAATCAATAAATGGATAGATAAAATTTAATATGGCAAAGAGAAAAAGGAAAATCTTCTGGTAATTCTTCCTATATTTCTTTTCAAATATCCATGGGATTCTCAAAAATTGGCTTTAGATAAATGGCACAATCTTTTTAGAATGGTAGAGTGGGTAGAGTTTTTATTGTCCTGTACCTAAAACCATTGGATTCTTTTCTTTTGGTTGTAAGTTGCCCTTTTAGGTGAGCTATAACCAATGAACAACGGGGATCAAACTTAGGTGGTGGTGTGGTTGAAAATGGAAATTGAACCTCAGGTTGGTTTGAGTAGCTTTTAATCATATGATGAAAATAAAACCATTTGTGTCTACTCTGTAGGCTTGGGCCCTATGGCTGTGAATATGCTGTATATCAATGCTAGTTTTACATGGATCTTAGTTCATTTGTTTGTCTTTCTTTTGCTGTTTAGGTGTAGAACTGACATTAAATTGTTTTTATTGGTATTTTCTGCGTCTTCTTATATGTTATACTTATGCACATGGCAGGTTGACTCTTTCCATGTGCTGCGTAAGAGTGATCCTCCTTTTGTCCCTCCTGCAATATTCATGAAGCAAGGACTCGCTTCTTTTGTACGTCTGAAGCCTCTCCCCCCTCCCCCTACACCTTTTCTATCTAATTAATATATATTATACCATGCATATGTGCCTTGTTTTTATTCCCTTCAAACTTTCAAAAGTTGACTGTGATCTGATGTATCACTATTTTTTCTGGCAGATATAGTTTGTTGAAGATTTATGTCTCTTTAAGCATGTCTAGATAGTATTAATCCAAGATCTGTTTGAATGTGGTATTTCTAGCTAGTATCAAGTGAAAACATTACCCTGGTGCCCCTTGCCATCCATACCCACATGCCCTTCTCTGATGTCCTGCTCGGAGAGGATTGTCTCAATATGTGTAACCTTCCAAAATGATTGGCTTCTCATTATGATCATTGAGTTTTACCGTAGAAAAACTTAAGCATTTTGTCAAGAAAATTATATATTGGATTAACTTTGTAGTTTCCTTGCTTCATTGGTTGGTGTTGCATATTTTGCCTTGCTTTTTAGGATCAATTGCATATATATCTAGGTCTATTATTTAGTTGCTTTGGGCATTTTGGGTTCAGGTTACTTTTGCTGTCACCCACTTTAATGATCCAAGGATATCGAGTGCCGAGCTGAAAGATCTTCTTCTGCAGTCTATATCCGTCTTGATACAGTACAAAGAATTTTTAGCAGTTTTTGAGCATAATGAAGCAGCAATACAGAGAATGCCCAAAGCACTATTATCAGCTTTTGATAATAGGTCCTGGGTCCCTGTAACAAATATTCTTGTGCGGCTTTGCAAAGGATCCGGTTTTGGTTCTTCCAAGCGTGGTGAGTCATCATCATCAGTTGTTTTCCAGGTAAGACCCGTCATGCTTTCGTTCTTTTGATAATATTTTGATCATTAACTCTTTTATTGTACATCCATTAACAAATATAGTTGAAGTGTTCTTTTACTTTTTACAGAAATTGCTGCGAGATGCTTGTGTTCAGGATGAAGAACTTTTTTCAGCTTTTCTCAATCGTCTGTTTAACACCCTGAGCTGGTCAATGACTGAATTCTCTGTTTCAATTCGAGAAATGCAGGAGAACTATCAGGTAGTTGGCTTGTGAGGCTGTACCTATTCATTTTATCACCCCTACTGTGGTTGATTTTCATGTTCTTCGATGTCAGTAGTTTTTTCTAATTGATTTTAATGGATAATGAAATTATCTCCTGTTATTGACTTCATTTATGCATAGACTGCATGTGAGTTGGATGCGAGATAGAGGTAAATACATTCTTCGATAGGTCAGGCCATATCCACTGGCAGTGAAGTTTTTAGGGAAAGAACTGAATATTTGGATCAAGTTATTGTCTATTTTTTCCTCCATCTGTTTCCTTGACATTCTTGTGGCATCCTTTTTAGGTGGTGGAGTTTCAGCAGAGGAAATGTAGTGTTATATTTGATCTCTCTTGTAACCTTGCAAGGGTGTTAGAGTTCTGTACTCGTGAGATACCCCAAGCATTTCTTTCGGGGGCAGATACAAATTTGAGAAGGCTGACTGAATTAATCGTGTTTATACTTAACCAATTGACTTCGTCAGTTGATCCAGAATTTCTAGACCTGTAAGTTTGTGGATGTTCTTGTTACATTTAACATGTTGTCACTTATGACGAATCTCGACTTCTGTGGTGTGCTATCCTAATCTTTCTTGCTGCTCTTCATTCATGTACTGTTTTCTTGGATAGATGGATGATAACATTAGTTAACATATTTGTGGTGGTAGAAGTGCTGTTATAGTTTCCTAAATTTTTTGTGTACTGCATTTTGGTTTTGTTAGGTTTAGGAACGAGGCTTTGTAATTTCTTGTGGTCTAGAAATTTAGTAATTCATCTCAATCTAAAGGCTTAGTACCTGCAAAGCAAACAATGGAAGAGCAAGAATTTATTTAGATTGTATATGCTCATAAGGCTAACTAAGGATAGGGAAAAATCCAGAAGTTTAGTTGATGTTTCCCTGAAATTTTGGTTTCCCTGTTGACTTTATATCTAGGAGAATGCTTATAAGTATAAACCACAGAAGTTGGTTATCGACAAATTTCAATTGATGTGCATGCAGTGTTGTATATAATTCGTCCACGTGAAATACTGCTTAATCATATTGATCAGTTCATTTTATCCTTCTTGCATATGAAAGTGGACTATGCTTTAAAAAAAAAAAAATTAATGAACTACAGGAGTTTGGTTTATCCCTCCAAGTTTGATGCAGTTGTAAAAGTTTTAAGTTCAGATGACTGAATTTAGTGGTATTGCAAGATTTGCCCTTGTATGTATCTCAATGTTGGTTTTTCACAAAACAAGTTTGTTGTGAACTTCTAGGAGGAGAATAAGTTGGTTGCAAGATTGGAACTTATGGGAATAAGATATTTCAGAACTTATTCTTCAGATTTCTTTATGCTATTCTTGCAGGTCCATTAGGCGTCCTGGTCAGTCTCCAGAGAAGGTTAATGTTGGCATGATCTTAGGACCGCTGGCTGGCATCATTTTGAATTTGTTGGATGCTAGACAAGAGGCAGACTATGGAGATCATAATGACATTGTCAATATATTTGCTAGCATGGACTGTGCTGAGACTGTCCTTCGTGGATTCTACCTCTTAGAATACAATTGGGTTAGTAATTGATTCTGTTCTCTCCTTAGATGCGTTTGGAGTATTACATAATACATTAATAGCTTGTCTTTTTTTTTTTTTTTTCAATTTATTTTGCTTTTCAAGTTGGTAGAATTATGCCCATGGGCATATATGGTTTTAAAAAAAAAAAAAATTCAGGGGCAATGGAGTTCTTGGTGGCCCAGATTATACGTATGGTTTGTTTAGGGCGATAGCAACTCTTTTCTTGGTGGTATAATAATTCAATGTTCAACTTGTGGTTTTCGGAAGATTGTATATCCATTCTTTCCATTTTATCTTTTTGCTAAATCTTGTTCATGAACTTGTAGGCTGGTTTGGTTAAGGGTGTTGATGATATCTCAAAGCTCAAGCAGCTAGAGACCTTATCAAGCCTGCTGATATGCCAGAAGGAGTCACAAGAATTTGAGCGGATGGTTTGTGCCGGAGAAAGTAATTCTGATGAAAACATATGCTGCATCTGTTATGCATGTGAAGCAAATGCTCAGTTCGTACCTTGTTCTCATTCTTCTTGCTTTGGATGCATAACGAGGCACCTCCTTAACTGCCAGAGATGCTTCTTCTGTAATGCAACTGTCACAGAAGTTGTGAGAACTGAAGCAGAAGCAGCAAATACGGCATGAGGTCTTCCTCTCAACACTCTCTTATTTGTTTTTTCTCATTAGTGGTAGTTTCTTCTTGTTTCTTTTCTTTGGTTTCGGATTGGGGCTCTTCCGTGAAGCTTCTGACTATATCTAAAGAGGAAAATGGTGTACCTTATAGGTCGAACATGCTACATTTTTAGCTTCATCATTGCAAGGCAGAATTTTATCAGTGTATATAGATAGATAGATAGGCTTGGAAGGTGAAAAAAAAAAAAAAAAAAAATCACAGGGGATGGAAAAATTGGGGTAGGGCTGAAGTTTTGTTAGCAGAATTTGAGGGCATTACTTTGTAAATACACGAGTTTCAATCGAAATGAAATCTTTCCAGCCTCTGTGTTTGCCTGCTCTCCTCTGTTCCTGTTCAAGAACACAAGTTTGCGTGTGTTTTTACCATTTATTTCCTGAAATAGAGAAGTTTTAATATATTTTTTTTGTGTGTGTGTTCATTTACAATTTGTTAAGATAGAATTCATTGCCTATATTGTAAATCATTCTAAATAGTAGGGCTGACAACGGTTCGATGGCAATAGAGGTGCTTCTTAAGAACCCAAGATTTGGTCTGAAAATTTTCGCCTTCAATAGAGGTCTAAAAGTTGCATTGAGGACTCACAGTTGTATTTAATTGAATCCAAGTTTGAAGTAAGTTACAGTTGGCTCTGCATTCAATTTTGAGAAACTGTGTACAACTCTTTCAACAATTTGTATGTAATTTGTTAAAGACAATTTTTGAAACAGTAATATGTTAAAACCTAGCACTCAATTGTCAAAAGTACGTATCGCCCAGTCTGGGTTCGGTCCGGTGGTTGTAGCCCAGTTGGGTGAGAGCCACCAACCAAGGATCGAATCCCAGTCGTTATCATTGACCGATGATGTCGGGCAGCCTCTCGCGGTCACGCAGTGGGATTAGTTGGGGCGTACGGTAACCAGTCCTCGGCCCCATTGACCGATGATGTCGGGCAGCCTCTCGCGGTCACGCAGTGGGATTAGTTGGGCGTACGGTAACCAGTCATCGGCCCCAGATACCCATTGTGATGAAAAAAAAAAAAAAAATTGTCAAAAGCACGTATCAACTTAAATTACAAAATCATCCTAGCAAAAGTTACGTGATGTTAATAGAACTTGATTTGAATTAAAAAATTTGGACTCGCTCAAATTCAAGTTTGTTTAACTCTCAAAAATCGAGTTCAATTTTGTTTTGTCTTATTCAAACTCGACATCGTGCAAATTGAACCCAATTTGAGCTCAATTCGAGCTTAATTAAGCCTAATTGAGTTTAAGAAATATGAATTTATATTTCATATTATTTTAAACAGGGGACAAAATAGACATTTCAACTGTTGCTTTAGTACCCAAACAAATCTTGGTCTGCAAAAGCTAATAACGATATCGCTTCTCGAGTTCACGTGCGGGCAAGCCAACTTAAATGACAAAATTACCCTCATCCTTGATTCTTACGGTTACAGCTGGCTTGCAAAATCCTTCAAAAAAACTCATCAGTGCCAGTGTGCCACTTCGAAGATGTCGAAGAGAGGGAGCAATTCCTTCAGAGAAGAAGTGAAGCGCTTTTTCTCTCGCACACAACACACAGTTGGCAGTACTACACGCTTATTAATTATTGTTTGTTACTGTATAGCTACCGTGTGACTGTGTGAGAGTGTGAGAGAGGGAGAGAGGGGTGGAAGGAAAATGTTGAGTACACTGAAAATTCAGCCAAAAACGACGCCGCCTCGAGTTTATCCCAGGTGTAATGCCGGAGGATTCAGTAACCATCGCCGTTTTAATTTACCGTTGAATAGAAACCGGCGGTTTGTGTCTGTGTCTTTGGAGCAAGCTGAGCCGTCGGATTCATCCTCTCATCTGACCTCCACCGTCGGATCATCATCTTCTTTATCTCCCGTTCAATGGACCCTGTCCAGTCGCCACCTTAGCATTCTCAGTTACACGGCTTGCGCGGTACGGTATCACTCTCTCTAATTTAATGTTTTTATTTCAATTCTTCATATTTTGATCTTTACCGCTTTCGTTTTGGTTTTTTTTTTTAAGGGAATTAATGAAATCAATTGATTAAATTCCATGATTTTGTGGGAGTTATCTAGACTGAATTGGGTTTAAGTGTTTTAGATGATTGTGTTAATGTAGATTGAAAATTTATATTTTCTTAATTTGATTGAACTGAATCCCCCCCCCCCCCCCTCCTTCTTCCTTCCCCCGGCTCCCAAAAAAAAAATTAAGAGTAAAATGAAAAGGACGTTCATCTGAATGAGGTTTGACGTTTTTAATTGAAGTGATTTACCTAATAAATTTACAGTTTTTGTGTGTGTGTGTGTGTAGTGTGTGCGAGTGTTCCCTCTACATTTTGATTGAAATGAAGCACAGAAAAAGAAAAGCCCATTTCTGGCGCATAATAACTTCCCAAAATTCTGCGCAAAGTTGGAGTTATGTAATAAAGCTAATGAGTAAAATGAGGAAAGAGTGGGAAAGATTTACAAATTTTCAGGTTTGCTTAATATGGGATTCATCGATTTTTTTGCAGGTAGCAATATCAGCAACCTGGCTTTTCTGCTGGGCGATTCCAACAATGCTGGTTAGCAATGGGATTTTTTTTAGTTGCAAACATGTTCTGTTCATTGGGTGTTTTGTCAACATTTTGGTTGAAATTCATGCATTAACTATAAAAGGGAATTTAAGTTTGATGGCCCTCAAATTTCTTTAAGCAAATTGGAGATTGAATTTTAATATATTAATCATGGTTTAGGTGTAATTGATTGATAATCTTGGATCAGAGAACTGTGATTTGTTAGATTTGCATCATTGCTAGAGTCTTGTACCACCAAAGAATTGACAAACTGGATTCAACGTGACAAGTCATTGAATCCCAAGGCCCATTGTCATGTTAAGCAATTTCGTTTTTCCAAATAAAATCAATGCAATTATGATGTAAAATGTGTTTGAATTTTAGCTTTTTAGAGTTCGTACTGGCAAATAGGACTAGCTTCTGTGAGGAAAATGATAATTGACTAATGTGATATTCTTGAAGGCTTTTAAGAGAGCAGCTGAGTCTTTGGAGAAGTTAATGGACGTCACAAGAGAGGAGCTTCCTGATACAATGGCTGCAGTTCGATTATCTGGGATGGAGATAAGTGACCTAACCATGGAGCTTAGTGACATTGGGTGAGGATAATATGGTGAAGCTTGAATTTTGCTTGATAAGTTGTATCATTATTTTCAGATTTTATATTTGACTTGTCTCGATGATTTTGCAGTCAAGAAATTACACAAGGTGTCAAAAGTTCTACTCGAGCTGTTCGGGTGGCAGGGGAAAGATTGAGGCAGTTGACTAATCTGTCTCCATCAGGTTATTAATTTGAGAATTGGCAGTGTCTTACCGGTTGTCTTTTATAGTAATTTGGGGAGATGAATTTCACATCATCTTTACTTGTTTAGTGCCTGTGCAGGTGGTAGCTCCGATGGAGGCGAAGGATAAAGTACCAGTTCTAGCTAGAACAGCCAGAGGCATAAGGATTGGGATTGTAAAGGGTCGTGGATTTTTTCAAATGATTTTCACCCTCACTCATTTTTATAGGATTGTCTTGAACTTCTTCAAAGCTCGAGCTAAGGCATGAATTGAGATCTTGAAGTCACATGTTACTTGGAGAATCAGGTAGTTCTGTATATATCTTTTTGTAGTAATGTGTGGTTGCTAAATTGCTATTCAGTTAGGCTGATTTTATGGATTGTTGATATTATTTTTTGGAGTAGAATCAATATGAATATTTGGAACCTTGTGCGTTTCTTCTACAATTTGCTCAACTAATGGAGACGTTTTTCATACTTAAAATGTTGATAGGAACTTCGATGATGTTTGCTTCAGGGACAAAGAAAATTTCAGATCTTATGACGGAATATACCAGATATAAAAGTAGTGCAGTGAAGGAACATAAGTTGGGCTTTTCTATTGATAATCTTGATGGGATTAACTCTACCTGGTTCTATAGTGTTTCAGGCGGGTATGGTTAACATATGTACATGGTTTTCTCAGGCATATCTGGTAATGGACCTCGTGTCCATCTGGATGAGAATGAACTGTTGGAGATTGTATTGACTCTTGAGCTTCATGTAAGGGGATTTGCTGCATTATGTTTCTCTCGTACCCACCAAACAAAAAAAAAAAAAAAAGGAGAGAGAAAGGGGATTTGCTTAATTCTGATCCTAGATGTACTGATTTTGGTTGTTTTTTTTTTGTGTGTGTGGTTGTTGGGGAATGCCGGAATGATATATATGTTGGGAAATTTTCTCCTCCATTGTATAGCATGAAAAGGGTCTTAAAGTTCCTCCTTGGGCTATAGGTGGGGATTCAACTCTCACCTGCAGCGAAAAAAATCCAAGGGTGGTGCCAAAGCATCCCTTTGATCTAGTAAGGTCTGTATACCTGTTAGTCCCTAACACACGTCTCTTTAGACTCCTTCTCTACTGTAGTTTAGAATAGAATAAGTTATATAATTGTTATCGATTCCGGGAAAAAAGTATAGCATGAAAAAATTAGGGATACCTTGTTACAGGTTTCTTGCGAAACTACAGGCCTCAATAACAAGTTTCAGTAATATTTTGTTTAATTGCCCACTTTTTTTGGTTAAGTTGCTTTTGGCATTCTTTCTTGATGCCAAAATTAAGGGGAAGTTTTAACAGCTGAAGCATCCTCTGTCCATCATTGAAACGATGATATTCGGATGGGTCCTGAAGTTATCCCATCAAAGAATATAATCCACATGCGATTATGGTAATTAATCAATGCCTACAAATCTGTCAACATCTTGGCATTTACATTCAAGTTGTCTAACAAGTGTCTAATAGATACTTTTTAAGATGTATTTTATGTGTTAAATTTTTAAAAATAAAATTAATTTTAAAAAAGTGTATAAATACAATAGAGGGTAATAATTGTTAGTGTGGATATGTTCATGATAAGTCATGTGTGTGTATAATTTCTGTGTGTTAATGAATGTCCATTGAATACCCGTTAAAAAAGTCCTGTACTTAAATTTGTTTATTTACGGTAATCTCGAGGCAAAGGAGTAATACAATTGGCTTAAAATTTTGCATGACAGCAATCTGATCTTTGTTAACTGCAGTATTTCACTATATAGAATTTCGAATGCATATAGATAATTCAATACCCAACTAGTATTTTCTTAGCCTTCGTCCTCATTGTTGTTAAACAGCAGAATTTCGTACCATATCTAGAAGAAGTTTTTGTATTCAGTAGTATGAAGAGACTCTAGTTAAGAGTGATTCTGAGAATCAGAACATAAGCTGTACTAAGGTGAACTGAGACCTGTTATATATGGAGTTAGGAATTTCTTATGCTTGCTTCGTACACCTGTTCTCAACTCCTTGTACACGCTTATTTCTTTCTCTCCATCAATGGTGGTGCAGTATAACCCAAGAGTATCCATCAATATAAACTTCAATTGTCAAAACTCTGCAGACGTACGTTATCGTTTGGATCCAAAATCTCCAATTTACAATTTCTTTCACTTTATCATCCAATCCAGTCCTCTCTCCGAGTAAAAAGGTGACTTTGATTCAAGTTTGACAACAAATGACTTGACTTTAGTTTACAAACATTATATAAGGCAAAGTGTTATGGTGTTATTTTAACAAATTTTTCTAAATTATTTTTTTTTTCTATAGCAGTAATATCGGTCCAACCAGTATTACTCGAAAAATAAAAATAGCGACAATTAATGACAATTTTAGACTTAGCACACTTGAAGATTATTGGAATAACTGTCAAACAACATACAAACTACTGCAGGAAATTTTCAACAACAAAATACATAAAATGATCTACCATCTTGATGATGACAAGAATAACAGTAATTTTCAGTGGAAACTGAACTTGTTTTTGGCTAGACTAGACAAAAACCGCAGAGACGAACTCCACAGCAATTCTTGAACCTTCAATATGAATAGCAGATGGTCATCAAAATATGCAGCTTCACACTGATCTTGTCCCACATCATATTTCATAATATTCACCCCTTAAAAGCACACAATATAAGAAACATCCAAAGATAATCATCCTCATTTAATCTCAGACTTATATGGAGGATAAAATATCAGTTGGTTTGACCTCCATTCCCTCTTTCTATTGGTGGCCTAGGAGGTGATGCAGCAAGAGTTCTTGAACTAATTGTTTCACTAGGAAGACCTTCTTCCTATTTAATATTATCAAATGCCCGTTAATGATATCCTACAAAATTGGTTAATGCTAATGAACATAATGAATATGTTACTACAAGATTTCAGCTATATATTTGGAGATATACCTCTTTAGTAGTCCAAGAAAGGTTATTGATCTTCATCTCTTGGTGGATATGTACTGTTGAAGGTATAATCATGCCAGCCAAAGCATTTGAGAAAAAATCTACTCGTAATTTGAACCCAACGAATGCAAAGGATTCCTGCAAAATCAGCCATTACTATATTTTTTCTGATTCACTTCCAATACTTTTTTCTTCAACTTCTTTTCAAAGGGTACAGCGAAACAAACTAAGAAAAACATACAATCACCCACACAAAACACATCTCTTTCCCCTCAATTTATGTTGAAATTGTCGATCGTCATCATTATCTATTACCTGCTGCAATTATTATTTTGCTTTCCAGGCGCATGCAGAAAATTTATTTCAGGAAACACTAACTGAGGACCACATACACGTTTAGGGGAATTTCACACCAACCAAAATTGAAAGCATACTAGGAATGAAGTTGTTCTGCAATAAAATGGGGAGTGAATTCAATTGTTAACCACCGAATTGAACAATGTATCTTAGGGAAAAATTTTCAGTCTCAAACCTTTTATGGCATCTTCTGCTGCTAATAGAAATAGCAAAAAATGCCTTTAGCCAAGTTGTTAGTAGCATATAATTCAAAATCTTATGGCATTACTTTTAGAATCCCTCATAACACACGTTGGAAACTAATTGCGCACATTATATGAGCCATTCATCTAAGGATTCAATTCGAGATAGGGATAATACCTTCAACACAGGAACAAACATGATCTTATTGGGTTGGAATTCTTTGTAATTGGCTGACTAATTGTAAAAAAAACAATTGGATGGAACAGATGAAGCTGATTTGAGTTGTGGTTAATGATCTTTAGTGAGTGGTGGTAAAATTTTTGATGATTTTTTTCATCCGTAGCGTTCACATTTATCGTTATAGCGTCTACATCATTGTGTTAGTACATATATTATATGATACAATAGATGCTCAAAATTACATGGCAAAATGCCCACAAGATATAGATAAACGATGATGTAATACTGCAGGCAATACTACTACGTAAAGATCCACTAGTAACTAGACTGCAAAGGAATATCCAATGATTATCTATAGATTAATGCACGTCGATAAGGTTGTAATGTCAGAATTGAAACTTGGGCTAGCTCCGAAGCACTCTGATTACTTGTGCGCGATCGAAAAGCAGGAATGATCTTCGAATGCTTGGCTCTTGATGTTACGATACCAAAAACCTCAAACATATTCAAATCTGTTGGCTGAATGTTATCAGCGAACTCCCAATTGAAGCAATGCACCAATTGTGCTGGCAAAAAACCAACAACAGTGAGCCCCAGTTGCAAACCTGGGCAACTTCTTCTGCCTCAGCCGCATGGTAAAAGTTGGAAACCTTTTGTCCTATGTTTTTATTGTACCATAGTTATTGTATGTATCCATGGGACAATTGGAGTGGAGACGTAATAACTATATCGAGTTATTATAACTTCCAGCTTAAGAAACTTACACATAGTAAATTCACTAAAAAATTGCTTTAAAATTCACTAGTGGTCTATTAGTATTCGCATTATTTTTTTCTTGTCTTCAAATTTTCAGGGAAGTAATAAGGAAAAAAAAAAAAAAGAATAATTTCCCACACCTTTGGCAGTGTAACATGTGTATATAAGCCAGTGGCAGTGGGGTACTAACTGTGTCAGCAAATGGCATTTTCAGAGACTCAGTCTATGATCGTCAACTTTCTTGTTCGACTGCACATAAAAGAATATGAAGGTACGAAGATCTAATGAATCTTAGGATCATCACTTCGAATATATTGTAACGAGAATTGATTTTATTCCACCTCCTTAATAACGCTATTTGAACTAAAGTTGAGATTTCACGAGTTAGAAATTCTGAGTTCAAATTTCATTACGTGTGAAATTTTTCTTTTTTTTACTATTTACGGGTTCATTTGCATCGTTACTGAATTGTAATTCTTATCATTTTTGGATTAGAGCTCCTTGTAATTAATGCTGTCAAAAAAAAAAAATGAACTTAGGTCGACATAATCACATGACTGCAAAATTCAAGCAACATATATTATAGAGAAAGCAAGTAAAAACGTGCATGATGTTAATTCTCAATTTTACACGAAATCAACTTCATATGTTTAACATTTATTGCACATCACATTATGGCGATTTTCTTGCTAAGAAGAACAAATCCCACAGCAATAAATAGAACATAGTTCAAGAATAATACAACACAGTCGCATTACAGAGAGGAAAGGTAATCTGAGGAAATTCATAAAGATGGCAAATGATGATTCATCTTCTCGATGCTTTCCATTTGACTTCCAAAAACTGCTTCAATGCTTGGGTCTCCAGAAGAAGATTCCCGGGTCAGAGGAAAACCCTTCTGCCATTGAACCCACTGCAGCAGTACAAACATCCCCCTATTTTACTTGTTTTATTTTTCATAATGACCTTTTTTTTTTTTTTTTAGTGAACCAATAGTATTAGCTAATGATGGCCTGGGTAGCCATTAGGGATTTGAAGCACCTTGTAGCAAACTGGGATTACTTATAAATAATTTGTGGGCTAGGTCTCTCTCTCTTTTGTTTTTTTTTTTTTCGGTGAGTAATTTTCTATGGTTTCGAGGGAAGGGAAAGTACAAGGACACAAATCCCACCTTTAATCCAAGAATTGCAATGGTATTACTCTTTTTCCAGATTTCACCAGCTGAATAGAGGTTCTGTCAATAGATAGAGTCTCAATTAAATGCTCTCCTCATGATTTAAAACTAGTCGGTACCTGTTTGGCACACAAGCTTTTAGCTTAGTTTTGAATAGACAAGTTTTTTTTTTTTTTTTTTACTATTTTGTCTAGAGTAACCCTCTAAAAATGCACAAATTTTTTAATATACATAGCCCAAAATATCCAAAAATGCACAAATTTTTTATTTTCTTTCCACCCTTTTTTTCCTCCTCCCCCACCTTAATCCACTACCACCGGTTGGTGCTTCGCCGGGCGGCCAGTAACCAAGAGAGTTTTACACAACTTAAAAAGTTAAGTTTGCCAGTTAATTTTGTTTGGTAAAGACAAAAAAGTGAAGTCTTCGAAACTCTTAACATATTTAGCATCACAATTTTTAAAATTTAGTTGTGGAACAAATAAGTATTTCACGATTAAGTGCTATCAAAATTTTTATGATACTTTTGACAGTGTCGTGATTTTTTTCTATACGACTTACAATGGCGCTTCGTTCTAGCGTCGGAATACCACCACTATAAATTATCTATGGCGCTTTTTCACAACCCTAAATAGTCGTCTATTTTCTTGTAATGAGATGATTATAATGCTAAGAATAGTTCATATTCTAGGTTGGTCACTTTGAGTCTGAATTTTGTTTCAACAGGAGACCACCCTGCGAGCTGCGCCTTCAAGACCTCCAATAAAGACGAAGCCTGGCCAGAGTCATTAGTAGAAAAATCTCCATCGAATCGTCTCAGCCCTTATACCTCTTGTTCCTGTTATGATACTTCCTCTACATTTCTACAAGACCAGCCTTATTTCCATGCCCCTTGTTACTGTATTGTAAAATAACTGAACAATAAAGATCATGTCATGTACAGTTTTTTCCCTCAATAATGATAGTACTGATAATGAAAATTATTGATGAGTGTTAAATTATTGAAAATGTAAGATTAATTTAGAAAAAGTGTATAAATGCACGAGAGGATAATAATTGTTAACGCTATATATACAGGTAAAATTTAGACGTGTTATCGAATGTCCAAAAAAATTTGAATTTTAAATTGATGAGTCAGCATTTCCTTAGTTAGCCTCAAGTACTCCAATTTTTGCTTTCTGATTTTGAATATATATATATATATATTCTTCAATCATACTACAAGAGAGAGAGAGATGGGATGCGTAAACAAAAAGGCTTAATAAATAAACTTAAAAATAAAAATCCAAACACAAACTCTCCATTTGCTGTTCTTCACTAGGCATAAAGATCAAAAGAGAAATTGGTTAAAACAGCAGAAGCAGAAGGGCTGCAATTATGCACTCTTTCCCAACAAATTAACAAATGACAAATTGTCCTTCCTGAATAGACAGCAGCCATAGATTAATTAGATTGCCGAGTTCTCAATAAACGTACTAGAGTTAGCTAGTTTCTGGAGCCAAATTACAGTGAGATGTGAATATGGATTACAAATTCGTACAATTGACAACAGCTAATTCTACTTGGATTAATCCATCCACCGCCCAAGACTGACTGCAATCTTTTCCTGCAAAAGAACCAAGTCTAGCTAAGAAAAGAGAAGCTCAATTCCTTGCTTCAACATAAGCATAGGAAATGTCCAGTCATCTTTGTCTCTACTTCTAGTAAACTTCTCTACTAGTCCCCTCTGCATTATATCCCTTTACTTTCTATGGAACTTCTATCTATTAAATCAAGATAAAATCTGACCAACTAATAGGGAACAACATTCTTTCTACCAAGTGTTCAGTGGCTCATGCTGTCTGCAGTCTTAACCATTTTTTCCTAGAACTCCATCCTACTCGTAGCTAAAAGCTTCAAGCAGAGTGCATACAGCGCTGACCTTTATACCCGTGTTGAAATTTTCAAAAGTTTCAAAAATACTACTACATCTTATTTTTAAATTTATACTTCGACATTTTTCTTATTTTGTGACATATTGACCTGGTCCAGAATGAAATGTCCAAACATCAATGCTCAATCTTAAATTTCATTTGGACCAAGGAACAAGCAAACCAATAGGTGATGTGCATTTTTCCAGCATAAGAATATCCATGTGATATAGACAATTAGGTAGATGGAAAGCACCATTGGTTCATTAATGTGGATGAGCCGTGCATGAGAGAGAGAAAGAGCGCACACGGCACACCTTAGTCTTCCTTTCGATGTTTACAACTGTGAGATCTCTCAGAGGTATAACCTAAGCCAAAACACTTGAGAATAGCCTGTTTAGCAAGATTCATATAATGGCAGGGGTGGTTTCCCTGTCCCAAAAGCCTCAGAAGGGCTATATCCTTTACTGACGCTTCATCTCTTTCTTCAATTTCTTCTCCTATGGTAGCTTTATATGCACTTGCCTCCGTCTCCCTTTGACTGCTTTGACTTTCTTCAACCTGCAGGAAACACTAAGTTCATAAGCCTTTCTTTGGATCAAAACTACATAGACATGCATTATGAGCTGGAACTTCAGGTTTAGTCATACAAATAGCATGAAGGATGTCCGGAAGGAAATAGTGCAAATAGCTGATTATAGCTAACAACTCTTCTTATCAAAGACAACCATTTTAATCATGCATCTGCTCACTGACTGCAATATCAACTTTCCTTGCCTTAAGCAAGTAATTCCTTATATGACAACAATAGTAGTGCTATATGTTATAGGAAACGATTTAATTGCTACATGACAATACTCAGGATGCTCAGTTATGCTTAGTTTCAGCATTTGGTTTAAGTTGCAAAGTCCCTATATACTTGAGCATTCAACATATGAGGAGTTGTGTTTGATGGTGTTTATATATGAGAGATATTTTATGAAACAAGTTCTGGAATGTCCTAGATCATGAGAGAAATTAAACTCACAAATGTCTTGGTTTAGTAGGTTATTTGGTTGTGAGGTTCTATTCATTTCACATTCTCAGTAAGAAGTCATGTTCACAATTCTTTACTTGTCCAATTTGAAAATTAAAAAGAGAATAGATGCTGCCACCTTTATTTTATCTGTAATCCACTATTTTCATTCTTAAGCATTTAAACAGAAACAAGCATGTAACTACAGCAGTTGGTCAACTTATTAGTTCAACAACTTCAAGCACTTTTCATGTCGTAGCAAAAATTTTAATTTCTATAGCAGTTATTCTTCTTGTTTCTTGTAGGAGAAAGATTTTCTTTTTTTTTTTTTTAAAAGGTCAAGCATGCCTGTTCAGTTCTCGGCTATTTGGGACAAGGGATTCAAGAAAAAAACAGGCACACATCTCCAATTGTTGGAAAAAAAAAAAGAAAATTAAATCACAATCAATATAAAATAAGTACACTTTAATGACCGTCAAAATGAAAACTACAATTTTCATCAAAGAAAAAAAAAGGTAGGTGACCTGTAGAATCAGTGATTGTCAAGACTAGATAGAAAATTTTAAACTACAGCTTGTTTCTTCTACTATTTTTAACCCAATTTCAGCTTTTCTTCAATAATGTTCTGAGAAGAAGTTTTCTGCTTCAATACCTCCCAACTAAAAAGATGGTTTCCACAGCAGGCAAACAGTACCATGGGTCAGTGATCAACTAGTACCTCTCAAGAAAACATTACAGGAATAAAACAAGCTACAATCTAACATGGCTTAGGATCTATAAACTTCTCTTCTAGAAAATAGCTCAGAATGCAAATAGAACAGCTTCTATTGGCCTGATTTCACCACAATAACAACCAAAAAATTTTTTTTGTCACCTTTTATAAAAATATATTTTTCCAATTTTGGCTCAAGTTAAATTGATTACTTTTCTATAACCTGTATATATGTTAGCCGTTTTCTGTAACTGGTTACACTTTTAGAGTTGTACATTATGTTAGTCCTAAAAATTCCCAATTTTTTGGAAGCCGCATGTCTAAAGTTAGAACACGTTTTCATTTTAGTAACACCATGCACAAAAGGAACTTATATATAATTCTGAGTTTTCCTTTACCGTCGGTTGTTCAACTAACACTTGAAATTATTATTTTTTTTAAAAAAGGTAGATTTCATTAAAGGCATTGTAAAGTAAGAAATTATTACGATATAGAGTTGTCCAGTTGGAATCGGACTGCTTAAGCCATTCGTGATTAGCCACAAATATTCAAAACTTCAAAAAACAGTGGAAATATTCTATTCGGAATTCACAAAAAACAGAGGCAAAATCGGAAAGACATCAGATAAAGCAATATCTTGAAGTACTTCAAACAGAACAGTAAAAGCTATTTCAACTTCTTGAAAAGTTTAATACCTTATCAGTAGTGATCAGCTAGATTCATAGACAAGCTTGTACCACATAGGAAAGCAGATCACTATTTTCAACATATTCCAGCAAATAAAAACACTCAAAGTATGTTCCATTCCACTAAGACAAGATATCCTTTTCTTTGTCCTAATTATGACTTTTGCCAATGGAAATTACCTCTAAAAATCTCATTTAGCAATTATTAAATGCAGTTTGATTTGTATTGCAGATACCCAACAAAAAGGCTCATACTTTTTAATAAGAACTACACAGCCACCGGCAATTTTCTGAAGATAGAATTTTCTAACTATTGACCCCCTGAAAATCCATTATCTCAGTCTTGACTCCATAAGCTCCTTCTGTGAAACTTCTACTTGCCAGGCTACCTCATTAAATTCCAGGTTATAATGTACAAAATTTTGGTCAAACCACCATGTTTACTACATATGCCATCCTTCAACACGTTTACCACTTTTTCTTTTGAATAATTAAAACTCCCAACCCCACACAACCACCACCACCACCTCGAAAAAAAAATCTAAAAGCTTCCCAAAATCCCTACTCACAGCCCACGGAAAAAAGCAGCAACAATAATTGACCACTTTCGCCAACCAAATATAGTACCTAAATTTATTCCAATATCATGTTGCTTTACGAAAAAAAAATTTAGCTGCAAAAAAAAACTACGGGGCAAATTAAATCAAGAAATGTCCTAACTTTGCTACTCAGCAATCTTTCAATCTCAATTCCCTCCTGGCAACTACACCAAAAGTAGTAATGGAAGAAAACAAACAGAAATAAAAAAAAAAAGGATATTCAATGAGGAGGAAATACTGAAAAGAATAGATTTGGCATCAGAAATGTAAAGACAAGAAAAGAGATTAAGTTGAACAAACCTTAGAGCCATGTGAAGAGCTGGATTTATTGAGCAAAGCGTCTTTGCCATGGGATTGAGAGGAAGAAGATGCTGAGCTGCAGGAGGGATTGTTGAATCGATCCAAAGCAAAGATGCTGAATCCAAAAAAAAGTATAACAACAAGAAGAATCGTGACAAGTAACTGAGCCCATATAAGCCATGGAACACTCTGGCTCTCAATCACAAATTCATCACCAAAATCGAACATATATGTCTATATGATGATAAATAGCTGAAATATTACTAATTCCAAGCATAAAAAATGACGAAAGAATATTGATGGGTTTTCAATATTAAGGAGGAAAAAGTATGAAAAGATGAGTGAAAGCAACTTCTTCGATGGACAAAGAAAGATTTAAAACATGGAAGTTGGAAAGGTGTGCTGTAATTCTCCCGGCGGTTTTCTTCGAGGGAAGTGGACTTGGAATTGGAGTTGGAATTATTACAAGTTCAGAAGTATGCTGCCTTATTTGGACTAATTGCATTTTGCTCCCCTTAACTCTTTAAAACTGGTATTTTAGTTTGTAAGGTGTCAGTTGTAGTATTTAAGTACCTCAAATTTTTAGCAAAGTAGTGTAACTGCAATACTATAACGAAGTATTCAGTTTGGTTTACCATTCATGAGTTTAAGAAATGGCAAAGAAATAGTTGTGTAATTTCCAAATGAATTTTGCAGTCACTCGTGAAGAAAAAATATATGTACTTTTTTATGCTTATTAATTACTAGAAAGTAAAATTAAATTAACCAGTTTTTGAGGCAAATGACACTCACCTGCACTAAAGCTCCTCAAGGCTTGGTTGCATGTACCATTGGTTATAACCACTTTTAATTAATATGAATCATCATGAACCCATGATTCTCAAGTGTTTTAATTCTAGCAACAACCTAACATGGATAAACTAGAAATGTATGCTATAAACCAACAGTACTTTGGACTGTTGGCCACCACCAAAACTTGAATTCTTTGTGAGGTGAAAGGTCAAACGTTCAAACCTTGTCTCCCATTAATATATCACTATATATGGCTTCTTCGAAATCCATACGAGTGCGTAGTGCACCCATTTGGTCCGATGATAGTTCCGTCTCCATTGATTTCTCTAGACCTCGTTAGACCTCTCTCCCTCCTTAGTGTAGACTAGAGTAAGAGTAGATCTAAACTAGACTAGCTGTTGCCGTCTGATAAAAAAAAAGGGAAAGAAAAGTATGCTATAATTTTTAAAATAGATTTGCTATTTATTAAAAAAAACCTTAATTTCTCAAATTTGACATTTCTTTAAACGTAGGCAGCACTATTTATATGCACAAGAGAAAATAAGTAATTAGGCAACGGCTCACAGTTGAATAAATCTGATCTTTAAAGATCAAATGATCCAAATTGTGCCATACCATTATCAAATGGTATAACACAATCTGAATCGTTGAATTTTTAAAAATTGAATCTACTCAAGTTTTTGGTCGGTAGACAACCATGGTAAGAATGACAGTTTAGGAACTTCACCAGAGCAACAGTGCTTACACAAATTGGAATCATGAAGGCAATCCAAATTCCAATACCAACTTTCTCGTTGCATTACCTTGCAAGAGATCAGAAGTTTAAGGTAGTACAATGCTAAAATTGAAAGTTCATCGATGATAAATGGATAATAGTGAACAATGTAGGGGATAAAATGTAACTAAACCATTATATGCCACTAGTAAAGAGCGGCATTGAATTGATGATGCTGACTAATGGGGCGACGGGACAAAAGAGGGCCGTGTTTGGTAGATCCCCCGTGGCCGAGCAGCCGCCAGCTAAGCAAGGGAACCGGCAATATGCGGTTGTTTTTGTAATTTAGTCCAATATTATTATTATTAACTAGGCTCCAAAAAAAAAAAAAAAAAAAAAAACTAGGCTCCAGAAAAGAGCATTCATTTTCATCATCCGGAGGATCTTATACCATCATCAATCTAAACAATGCGATCCACAAGATATAAAAATTGCATAAACAGCAATACCAAGCCAACATATAGTTTTGACTTCATTTGGATGGCCTTTCTTGGCTTTGTGCCAAGGACGGTGGATTCAGGACTGTGGCGTGGTCCATGACCACAAGACTAGGTCTCATGCACGTAACCTTTTTTTTTTTTTGGTAGGCTAGGGATAACCAAAGAATATTAATATTTTTTGTTCTAGTTTACAGGGTTGTAATGGGGTTTTTCTTTTTTTGTTTTTTTTGTTGGGTTCTTGTAATGTTGGAGTAGTATAGCTACTTATTGTTTTTGTAAATTGCAGTTAGGATGGATATTGTATTAGAGCATGAAAGTAACTTTAGCACGAGAGAGGGTTAGGTTAGGTGATAAGATGGGAAGAATTGTAAGTAAAAGATGTTGGATTCAAGACGTCATACTTACTAAAAAAAAATGTACATATAAAAAAGTGCATTTCACATATTTCAAATGATTAATCTAGTAGGACACTCATTAGCACATTTCAATTATATTTAATGGGGAGGGGAGACGAATTGTAAGTGAGAGGTCCTGATCCAAGGCTTCTCACTTACACACAATTACAATCGTTACACTCTGTTGTATTTAGATACTTCTATAAATTAATGTATTGTTTTTTAAAAAAAAATTAACACTTGAAACTCCTCTTAAATAGGCACCCATTACCCAAAACGTATTTCAAATTAGCAGCTTTCTCTCTTTGGCTTTGGAAATATCGTTTAGTGCACCTATTGCAGTAATTTGATATTTTTAGCTTGTAGGGACAAATTTTTTGGCACACATAAAATTCATTTAATTTCTTTGAGTTACGAGTTACATGGAGCAAACAAGAATGATCGTTACAACAACTCAAATTACAGGATTGGATGATATAATCCGACTTCTTTTACAACTAATTCACTCATCCAATAAAACCATTTTCCACGACTTTATATATCTCTTTCGAGAAAACATCTACCAGTTGGTAACATGAACATTGAGGAAAATGCATCTCCTAGATTGCTTGCGTACCATACATGTTAAGTAACCATTAATATAACCTATGTTAGACAAGTTTTTGAATGATTCTCTTAGAATTGAAGAAATTGTAATCCCCTTTCTTACCTTGAAAGAGGATTTATAGAGCATTTGTTGTACCTCTCTCTTTTTTTTTTTCAGCAAAAAACAAGCCAATCAGCAGGACAAGTTTTTGAATGATTCTTTTAGAATTAAAGAAGTTCTAATCCCCTTTCTTACCTAGAATGATTCTCCTTTTTTTCAGTCCTGAGGTCCTGATTCAAATCTCCTTGCCATTTTTCCGCTTTTTAAACTCCACCCCACTTCTGTTAGGGAAAAAAAAATCAGCAGAGCAAAAAAGCTAAGAAAGAATGTGATTTTTTTGGAAGGTTAACAGTAAAAAAAGAAAAGAAAAAGTCATGTGCTCAATTCTGACCAAATATTGCTCAAAATTTACAACCTGAATTGTTTTGTATTTCTCTGTTTGTTAGTGTGTACAATGTGTGCAATACTCTGTACATTGCAAGGAACAATCACCAAACAACCCTCCAACGGGTGATTATTGATGCACCTGTCCAGCCTCACCCTGCCTGCCAAACCCATCCGTGACATTCTCATTTTAATGGATCCACGAGGAATGAGTTTGTTTTTGTTGAGCCCAAAACAAGTCTTTACTAAGCCCGGACGAGAATATAAAAGCTCTAGCCCCAAAAAAGATGTTGACACGGAAAGTCTGCCCAGGCGAGAGGTGAAATGGCCCATTAAGGACCATGTCAACTCTCTATAAAATGGGAGTGCAGATTCATTTTTCTTGTATGATTTTTTTTTCTTTTTTTTTTTTGGTAAAACTATTTTTCAAATTCGGATGACAGAAGCATTTTTTTTTTGGGCTGATGATAAATTTTTTTTTTTTGGTGTCATATCAGCATTTCAATTCCTGAACTAAATTGCCAAAAGCACATGCAAGACAACACTTTACTGTAATTAGTTGATAAATAATGAATAAATTTTAATAAAATGGTGCCAAACCTAAAAAAATCTCAAGTCACTTGTGCATATTCAAATATTAATGTTTTAAGTACACAAATTTTTTTGAATTATTTTAGATTAATAAAATTTGTTTAAATGAATCCAAAAACAATAAATCAGGTTCAGAAATTCGATTATCAAATGAGCAATACACTAAGTTATTGTGATATACATATTAGTATTTAAAAAAAAAAAAAAACATGTTAGAGGCCAAATGTGTGCAATTGAAAATTTTTGTATCATAAAGTCATTTTAATGATCTCATGAGGGAAAAAATTGAACTTGCCAAAACTAATTGCTAAACTTGCACATAAAGTAAATAATCATTGTTATACAGCATACACATTTGAAAATCAAATATCCAAATGTTCCAGACTATGCCTGCAGGCTCATTTGTCTCTCTTAGTATATTGTACATTCAAGAAAGCATCTTAATTGAATCCCTCTATACAAAGCCATGGAATAGAAAGCCTTGAATCCCCTTTCTGAGTTGAATTCAAGTTCAAGAATTCATTATTTTGGGTTAGTGAGGTAGCTAGAGTAGGGAAAAAAAAACAAGTTTTTCAACTTAATTGTACGCAAAAAATATTAGCTAATCAATATAAGACTTTGGAAATATACTACTATAATGCGGTAGCACTGATAATATATTGCAAGTAAAGACGACCAATTATAGGATGACAAGTAATAAACCCAAATCAAGATTTTCAATTTTGGGAGAGGAGGAAGAGAGGCAGGAAAAGCCTGGTAGTTGAGAAGAAATGGACATGGTATAGAGTTGGGGTTAATTTTTAATTATCCCCTCAAAAAAATACATTTGTTCGGATACCCCAATTATCCCAAATAATATTTCGCTTGCATCATAGACACATTTTTCAACCCACCTTTTTATATTCCCAATCACCTTTTTATCTCACATACATCACATCACAAAAAGTGCTACAGTAATTATTCCAAATAGTATTTCAAATAATACAGTATCCAAACAAATTGGTGATACAGGAAGAGAGAGTGTAAGTGGGAGGTCTTGAATCCCACTTATAATAAAAAATAAATGGATTTATCGGATTCTTGAATTTGTCAAATTTTCAATTTAATACAATAAACTTAGTAACCACAAATCAAAATGGGCTCTATTAGGTGAGATGTATACGTTGCAACAAAAAGGATTATCATTCCCTTAATTTGATTAATGATTTGGTTAGAAATTTCCAAGAAAAAAGGATACAAATCACAACTGACGAGAAACCGACTTGCCAATGCACTGAGGGCGGGTTGAATTGGGTGATAAGGGAAAAAGATTATAAGTAAGGGGTTTTGAGTTTAAAACTTTTCATTTACCAAAAAAAAAAAACTTGCTATTGCACTTTCTTATATAAGAAAATAGAGCAGTAAAATTCACGCTAAAAGGAAGAAACGGTACTAGGAAAAACATAAGCAAATGAGAATCAAAGGATGTCACTCCCTTTATCGTACAAAATTAGAGTAGAGAATTTTCAAATAAGCCTTATATCCGAAAAAATAATTTTATATATTGGAACAAATCCTAATTAGGTACATAAATATTGTTTTTCACACTTTTCCCCTACAAATCTGTATTTACAACTGGCCATAGCATTTTTCTTCTCCCTCTAACGAGCTTTTTTATTTTTTAATTTTTGGGGAAGAAGAGGGGAAGGGGTTGTTACATCTATCAGGTAGTTGTTATCTTCTGCTTGGCGTTTGTATCTCGTTGTCTTGTACGTCTGCACAAGCAACAGCCAACTATTCGGTTATATATATTAATCAATAATAATAATTAAAGTAATCATTCGTAGGAGTTCAAACAAGAAGGGGAAAAAACAGATAGAGGGTTGTTGGGAAAGAGAGAAGCAATTAAAATTGAAGATCAAATGGTTTTAGGTAACGCAAAGGTATGCGTTGTAAGCGTGATTAGTCTAATAACTAAGATTGAAACTCTAGAATTTTTTTTATAAGTTGGGTATTTTCGAATTCGAAATTTTCCATCAACACTCAACCTAATTCATTCTTCCTCGTAAAACTCAGAATTTAAAAGTTCTACATTTAAATTATCCTTTTGCTTCTTCGCTCCTTAAATCATACCCTTCTCTTTGTTTAAAAGACAAAAAAAAAAAAAAAAGTCTGGTGAAGGGATTGAATACGCCACTCAGGACAAAAACGTTATTCTCATGGCTCAAAGTACGTAGGAACAAGAAAAAGGCCGGAAGTTACTTTGTTCTTACAACACAAAGTGCTGGACATTTACTCTTTGATTAATTATTAAGAGTATAAAATGGAGAGTCAAAGCACTGTTGGTAGTCCTAAAGGGTCTGCAGAATCTAAGGAATTATTAGTGCTTTTCTAAAAAGAAATTTCTGTCATCCCACCATACACGGTCAACGAGCCAGGGGGCAGAGAAATCGTGGTACGTCTGAATACATGCATGTAGTGCTCTTTTGGACTTAAAAGAAGGGATAGTTAAATGGAGAGCAAATTGTCTGAATAATCACTAAATTTTTTTAATTATCAAGATTTGATCATTTAATTATTAGTAGTATGTTTTTATCCATTAAATTATCAATAGTATAAATTTTGGGTCATTACGTCTAATTTCACCTTTAATTGCATTAGATCTTTGCACGATTTATGAGACATATTATTTAATAGTTAGATCTGGTAGAGTCAACGATAAAATCAGACGGAATGACCTAAAATTTATACTTTTAATAGTTTAGTAGGTAAAACCATACTATTAATAGTTGAATGACCAAAATTCGACTATTCGAAAAGTTTAATGGCTTTCGGGATAATTTGCTTTTAAATAGAGAAGGAAATTATGTCAAGCGTAGTGAGTAATGAAGTGGAAGCTTCTATCCCAACAAATCTTGAAGACCTTGACTAAATTCCACACTATTCCAAAGGTAAAGGACCAAGTACTTTAGTAGGAAATTTCTAAATTTTTTACCCATTAAAAAAGTACTATGAAACTGGTAATTCTAATCAATTAAGTCAACCAAACTTCTGATTTGCACAACACCCTGAAGCCTGAAACCCGTATTACCCTCTCAGCTATCCCATGTTTGTGCGAATAATTCTCGAAAAACCTACAAACTATAACTTGTTTGATTCGCCTTTTCAGTCAAAAAAAAAAAAAGATATTTCAAATACGTTTTTTAAATCAATTTTTTTTCAATTTAAAATGAAAGTCATGAATACGCTTATCTTAAAATATACTACTAGAATACTAACATTGAAAAATAAATAAAAATTTTCCCGGCAGAGATATATAACTTGAGATATTCAACAATTTCCTAATCATTTCTTCAAAATTAAAGTATATAACATCCAATGAACCTTCTGTGCAATATATCGCATCCCTATGTACCCCACTGCCGCTCATCACCCACTATATAATGGCAAGCAAACATGTTGGAACCACTATCCATAGCTACCCACAAAAGCTAAAAACCATTCTAGTCCTCTCCGAGGCCGAAATATCAAATATTCATTTTGAGCTTAGTCCTGACTGCCAAATCAAACCATGGTCCAAGAGAAAAAGGTTGTTGAAGATGTATCAGGATGGCTTAGAGTCTTTGACGATGGTTCAGTAGATAGAACATGGACTGGACCTCGAGAGGTAAAGTTCATGTCTGAATCTGCTCCTCCCCATGAAGAATTTATCGATGGAGTCGCCACCAAGGATGTTATAATCGACCCGGAATCAGGCCTTCAAGTTCGAATCTATCTCCCTCAAAACACTGATGACAAGAACTTGAACAATCATCATAAACTTCCCATCATTCTTCATTTCCATGGAGGCGGATTTTGCATCAGCCAAGCTGACTGGTTCATGTACTACACAGTTTACACTCGCCTGGCTCGTTCTGCCGGAGCCATAGTTGTATCCGTCTACCTCCGGCGCGCGCCTGAGCACCGCCTCCCTGCCCCCTGTGACGATGGATATGCAGCGCTCCTGTGGCTAAGATCTTTAGCCCAAGGTAAAGTTGAGCCTGAGCCCTGGCTCGGGGAAAATGCTGATTTTTCCCGTGTGTTTCTTATAGGTGATAGCTCAGGGGGCAATATAGTTCACCAGGTGGCTGCTCGATCTGGGAATGATGATTTGAAACCTGTAAAAGTTGCCGGGGCGATCCCAATTCATCCGGGATTCGTCAGGAAAGAAAGGAGCAAGTCTGAACAAGAGCAACCACAGTCGCCTTTCTTGACTTTGGATATGGTGGACAAGTTCTTGAACTTGGCTTTGCCAATTGGAAGCACGAAAGATCATCCCATAACTTGTCCCATGAGGGATGGTGTTGTGCCAAAGATTCAGAATCTGAATCTTCCTCCTTATCTCTTCTGCGTGGCGGATTGTGATCTCATCAAGGATACTGAAATGGAGTTCTATGAGGCCATGAAGAAGGCAGGTAAAGATGTGGAATTGCTCCTCAATTCTGGCGTTGGTCATAGCTTTTATCTGAACAAGATTGCTTTTGACAATGATCCAACTACTGCTAAGGAAACTGAAAAGCTATTCACAGGGATTGTAGAATTCATCAAGAAGCATTGAATCTTGTAATAGTCTTGATTTGTCCTTGCTGTTTTTGTTAGTTTGTTCGGTCCACTTTTTCAAGGATTAGTATTCCAATCGTAAAATAAAGGACAAGAAACCATTATGTTAAATGGCTCTTGGGGTGGCATAAATTGCACCTCCATTATGTTAAATGGGGGTGTAAGGAAGTGTGATCAAGTCACCGGAGTGTTTAAGTTTGATTATTTATTTTGATGGTTTTGACCTTGTGTTTACATTTAATTTGTTTATTAATTGAGTGTGAGTTTAAACTGAATTTTTATTGTAACTGAGCGGCCCTGTTTGGATTGCCATTTTCTGTCAGAAAATTACGTCGTTTTCGTGATCATGTTTTTTTATTACCTTTTTTTCTCATATACATCAAATCGCTACAGTAATTTTTTCATGAAAAATGACGAAAAATACAATTTTTATACTGATCTAGCCAAAAATATTTTTAGTTTTAATTTTATTAATTGACGAACCAAATTCAAATATATAGAATCATAGCTGAATTCATATGAATTTAAAAATGTACTTCAGGCCTGGTTACAGGTCAAGCTCAACAGTTACAATACACAATCACTCTATGTGCCAAAAGCAATCGTGAAGTATCACTGTAGGGTCTTAGCAGTAACAGCCAGGGCTGTCAACGGGCCGGAATTCATTATTCCGGACCCGGACCCGAATTACTATGCGGATCCGGATCCGACCCATTTACCCGACGGGTCTTTTATTCTATGTTCCGGATCCGGATCCGGGTCTACTCGAACAAATTTATCAAAATTTATAATTTCTAATAAAAATGAGAAAAAAATATATTTGTAAACTAATTTTTAACTAATGCAAAGAAAAAACCAAATAAGAAAAGAAATCAAATTAACTTTATTAAAATACATCACCCTAATCAAATTATATTGATAAATATATATTTTTTAAATTATTAATTCATTTATATCCGGATCCGGGTCTAAAACGGGTCGGAATACTATATTCCGTATCCAATCCGTTTTTTTGTTTGACAAAACGGATCCGGATCCGGATCCGGGAAACGGAATTAAATCCCTACCCATACCCGCAATAATTTCACGAATCCGGTCCGGATCCGGGTCTAAACCCCACCCGTTGACAGGCCTAGTAACAGCAAGCAACATGAAACTGACAAAATGTTAAGTATTTCAACAAACATTTTTTAATAGCGTGTCCCTTTTGGTTTCTATTGACCTGTAATCTATAGTTGGATTGGATCCTATAGGGATAATTAATCTGGTTTGGATAGAGCACTACCCAAATGTACAACAATTTTCTTGTTTTTCTAATGTACGCTTGTAAATAATTTAGAGAGCACCTTAAACTATTCATGTGTACTTAAGTGTAAACACCAAGTGTGTACATAATTAACGAGTGTGTACATAAAAATAAAAGGGCGCTAGTGTGTACATAATTAGATACTTTTCAAAAATAAAAGGGCACTAGTGTGTACATAATTAGCCAGAAAAAATAAAGCTTAATTTTTTTATATACTGACATTATAGTGATTTTTTTACATTCAGCTTTGAATGTATGTTACATATGTATAATTTGAATTTCAAATTTAAATTCATGATATGTGATGGCATGATCTAAACCTGCTAGTGTAAAAAAAAAAAATTATGCATTGATAGCGTATAAAAAAGTTATTCAAAAAATAAATATGCTTTCATCTATACGAATAATCACAAATTTCACCCTTAGTTTACACCGATCTCTCGCTGTCCAGCCACTGCCTGGTTTTGGTTTTACACCTATCTCAGGCTGTCCAACCATTACCTGGTTTTGCTTTAAATAAATCTGTCCTTGAACATCCAATTTATTACTTAATTTCTTTAATCTCCAACATCTTGCTGTTTCTTGAATCTCTATCGTGTTACCCAAAATTGACTATATAGTGATTTCTAGGTAATTTCAGGTGTTTAATGACTGCCACTGTACCTACGCCTAAGTTCGAAAATCACCCCACAGAAATGGCAAGCAAAAAAAGATCATAAATAAAGCTGGCAAGTAATAATCACTCCATTATATAGAGGCATGTAAAGTTCCAACTTCCAACACCATCCATGTGCATGTCCTAATATGGATATATATACTGTGGCAAAGTGGCTTGGTATAGCAATCATTCATCCACCCGTCATTGTTTTGGCATTATGGGAAAAACCAATTAATAATTCTTGTTCATCCATGTCCACACGTTATAAAAAGTTTGATGAAAGTTCTTGAAAAAGCAAATGTGAAACATATCAATCTGTTGAACCACAAGGCCAATGGCTCAGTGGCCACCAGGGAGTGGCTTAAGTCCCTCGTTGAATTGTAGGTGAGGATTCAAATCTCATCTGCAGCGAAAAAAATTTAAGGATTATGTTATAACATTTTTTTGATTTAATTGGGTCTGTATACCCACTAACCCCCTACCATAGCCTCCTTAAACTCCCCCCTACATTAGGATAGAGTAGGTTATACATTGCTGACAAAAAAAGAAACATATCAATCTGTTGAAGTATCGGTAAAAGGATGAAAAAACGTGGTGATTCTTCTGCCCTACTTTCTATCACACTTTCGATTCCATTTTTTATTATATTATAATTTTTTCTTTATAAATATCTTATCGTAATCCGTCATATCTTGTGTTTTTATTCAGTTGAATCCTATATTTTAACCCATAATTAGTAGTTATTAGACGAAGGATCCGTTGCAATGTAAAACCCATAATTAGTAGTTATTAGTTTTTTGTTTCCCTTTGCTATTATATCGTCCAATTGCTTGCGGGTTTAGTTCCTTCATTTAAAAATTTTACCCTTCAGATTCTAGTTGCAGCACTTCGTTCCAGTTGGACGATTACTTGTGTTTTTACGAGAACAAGGCAAAATGCGTAAAAGAAGAGTCGTCATCGCCATTAGTCATCTTTGGCGGAAACTGATTGAGTACTGGGGGTGATGACGAGTTTAGATGAACTCAAGTAGTGTTATGCTCAAGTTCGAATAGTCTACTCGAGTTCGAGCTTGATTTGACTGAGTAGAAATTATACAACTCGACTCAATTCGAGGAAGAACAATTAAAACTCGAATTCAACTCGATAAGGTTTAATACTGTTTTCAAGTCTAATCAAGTTTAGAGTACTTGAAAATCCAAAATACAAAATTTTGCATAAACTATCTAAAACATAAATCATTATTGGTCATTTCATAATCAAATAAATATATTATATAAATAATAAAATTAATCAACCCACCGGACAAGCACTCGAGCAGCACAAAAGAGAAGCTCAAACTCAACTTGATTCCTATATTGAGTTACTCGAGCTCAAATTTGAATTTGGTGAAACTGAGTTTGAGCCGAGTGTTTAACCAAGTCGCTCGCAAACTATTAGCAAGTAGTTTGGCTTGCCAGCACCCCGATTAAGTACTAAGGGTGACAATTGACTAATTTTGGAAGATAATATTGAAATGGCCATATTACCCTCTTTTTTTATTTTTTTATCATCATTCACTCCATTTTGCTTTCAATTAGTGGCGTTGCTCAATCATGTAAAAAACTAACACGCAGTCACCAAGTAGCCAGTGGGGCAAACAGACAAACAAATTAATAGAAATTTGCCCTAGATTTCATATGGAATATGCCAAACTACATAGTCTTCTAGCTTTTTGATTTGAGTTGCGGTCTAATGTTTCCTTCTCTTGTCCCTACTAAGGAGGAACTGTTTATATGATTAATGATTCATATGTTGGCGGGGTAAAGATTTTTTTGTTTTTTTTTGCTATAATAGTAAACTTGACCGCATGCCTTGTAAATATTAATTAATATCTCAATTTATTCCTCAGAAGTAGTATGTAACTAAACTCACCAGTGTAAATAAATTATGGGTTGTTTAACGGGGTACGCATTAAGATATATTTTACGTATAATATTTTTTAAAATAAATGATTAATTAGGAAGTAAATAAATATAAGGAAGGATAGGAAAAATATATAAATACTAAGGAGGGTAATAATTGGAGTATGTGTATATATAAGGCAGATTAGATGAATTTTAGGTACGTTAATGAGTGTTCAATGGGCACCCGTTAGAAAAATCCAATAAATTATTATACTAACAGAAATATGATTAATCCCTATTAATAGCCAAAGCATAAATAAGCAGGGAATGAGGAAAAGCTAGCAATCTATGGACAAAGTAATTAACAAAGAAGTCCTTGTACCTAAATCAGGGGTAATAGAAATCAAAAATTATTTCTTTTTCACTAGTCCAGCCCGCTAAACGATGGTTAGGATATACATCAATTAAAAGAGAAGTTATTCAATTTTGGGGTACTCGCAATTGTTTTCTTTTGAAGTTCTTAATTCATTATAAAGCAATCAAAGTTTATGTAAAGAAAGCCCTTGGTATATCGCAATTCCATTTTGGGTCAGTACAAAGTTAAAAGGAAAAAATAAATTATCTAATTTCCTGCTTCCCGTGATGATTTAAGTAAGAGAACTAATCCCACAAGCAACCAATAATAATCGTAATAGCAAGTGTAATCCTAACTCCTAATTACTTAATTAGCTTCACATGGGACAAATTTATGGTAGTTGTAGTTTGTTTTGTGTCTACATTGAAGCAAAGTAGGTTATAGGGGATGGATTTAGTATCACCTTTTTTTAAATAGCAATTATGGGTTGAGATTTTTTTTTCTCATCCTCTCACACCTCTTCGCATATTTTTCATCTTTAACCGTCAGGTACAAGATAACTATAGGTTGAGGTACACGTATCACGTACTTAATCTCTATTTAGATACACATTATTTTCAAAATTGTGTTAATAATTTACCACAACGGGGTACAGCACAACAACTCCTAATAAAACTCCTAAAAATTGGTACACCAACTAATACAAGTTATAGGCCAGAGTGTTAGGGTGGTTATCTACATTTAGCCTTTGGTGAAAATCATCACCTATTAAACCCAAAATCTATATGGCAATTATTAAGAAATTAATTAACAGGAAAATAGCGGAAGCGTACCTTGATTCATGTTGATAAATTGGTACTTGAATCCCTAGAGAATTTTGGGGTGGCCTTCCAGATCAACACGTATTTACCGATCCTTGAGAGAGTCCTTTAATATCTCTCTGATATCTTTCATGACAATGGGATATCAGGAAAGGGCTGTATATTGTGGTACTAGAAAAATACGACAAAAGATCCGTGTGACCTGGGGATCATAACCCTATTTATAAGTAACATTCTTGTTACCTTTTGGAACCCTATTTCAGCCCATCATAGAAATAGGAGCTCTTAAGTTTCTACACATTGAAGGCCCACATCCTATTAGATACATTAAGTCCAAATCATATTTGATCACTTTAATTGGACTTAATCTTAGTTGACAGTTTGCAACCCATAATTATTCACATATAAGTCCAATGTTGGATTAAGAATCCAACAATCTCCCATTTGGACTATATGTGTAACCTTATAATTATATTTTACAATTAATCGTATGAGCTCAACTTTACTGTCATTATCACAATGTATCTGTAACCAATTCGGTCCATCAATTACACCAATATAGAATCAAAGCGGCCTTTGTCACAATTTCGTAACTCGACCCATTAATGGTCACATATATCGATGCAATTGAATGACATGAATCATGATGTAGATGTGTAGTATGGAAATTTCATGTAATGTGATCAAAACATGTCTATTTCCAACTGGTCCACCTTAAAATTTTATGAGATCAAACCATACCAAAATCAGAGTATAAATAAATCCAAACTTTATTTATGCATAAAATATTCTTAGATCATTAATAACCGAAATGTATCATAAGATAATTTAAAATATCAAACTCCCATTAAAACTGTACATCATTTATCAATATGACACCCATACGAGCAGTATGCTCATGAAATATTTTGGGTGGCAATCCCTTAGTAAGCGGATCCGCAACCATGGAGTTTGTCCCGATATGCTCTATCGATAACTGTCCACTCTGTACTTTTTCTTTAATAGACAGGAACTTGATATCTATATGTTTAGATTTCGTCGATCTCCTGTTATTATTGGAATATAGAACTGCTGACTTGTTGTCATAAAATAATTTGAGTGGTCTTTCAATGTTCCACTACACTTAATCCTGTGACAAAATTTCGCAACCAAATTCCTTGGTTGGATGCCTCATAACAAGCTATAAACTCTGCAGCCATAGTGGAAGATGCTATGAGAGACTGTTTAGCACTCTTCCAGGATATAGCACCTCCAACCAACAAGTACACATAGCCTGACGTTGACTTCATAGTATCTTGGCATCCAGCATAATCGGAATCAGTATACCCAACGATCTCTAACTCATCTGACTTCCGATACGTGTGCATGTAATCTTTTCTTTTCTGTAAATACAGTAAGACCCGTTTGGTTGCTTTCCAATGATCTAATCTTGGATTAGTTAAATATCTACCCAACATTCCAATAATGTACGCAATATTTGGACACGTATATATTTGAGCATACATTAGACTCCCTACTGCTGACGCATAAGGAATCTTTTACATCTCTTTTTCCTCAAAAGTATTCTTAGGACACTGCTCAAGACTAAATTTGTCTCCTTTAACCACGGGAGTGTCACCTGATTTACAATTTTACATTCCATACCTTTTGAGAACCTTTTCGATATAACCCTTTTGTGATAGTCCTAAAATACCCTAAGATCGATCTCGGTGTATTTGTATACCTAGCACAAAAAATACATCACCAACATCTTCATCTCAAAATTCTTAGTCAGAAATTTCTTGATTTCATGCAATAAACCAATATCGATGCTGGAAAATAAAATGTCATCAACATACAATACCAGAAAAATATACTTGCTCCCACAGAACTTATGGTATATGCAAATCATCTACTAAATTCATCTCAAAACCAAATGAAATGATCACTTGATGAAATTTGAAATACCATTGTCGAGACGCTTGTTTGAACCCATAGATGAATTTTTTAAGTTTGCAAACCATATTCTTTGGATTTTCTGATACAAAGTTTTCTGGTTGCACCATATAAATCGTCTCATCAATGTTACCATTGAGAAACGCTGTCTTTACATCCATCTGATGTAACTCAAGATCGAAATGCTTCACTAGTGCCATGATAATTCTAAAAGAGTCCTTTGAAGAGACCGGAGAGAAGGTTTCTTTATAGTGGATACCTTCTTTTTGTGTAAATCCCTTAGCGACAAGACGAGTTTTGTATCTTTCCACATTGCCTTTCGAATCCCTCTTGATTTTAAATATCCATTTACAACCAATGGGTTTCGCACCTTCTGGCAATGGGACAAGATCCCAAACATCATTGTCCTTCATAGATTTAATCTCCTCATTCATGGTATCAATCCACTTTTGAGAATTTGAACTTTCCATGGCTTGACGGAAGTTGATTGGATCATCTTCCATCAATCCAATGTCATCCTCATGTTCTTGGAGAAAAATAATGTAATCATCTGGCACTGCATTTCTCCTTTCTCTAGTGAATTTTCTTAATGGCACTGGTTCTTGAAGAGGGAGAGTTTGAACTTCTATAACAGTTTATTTTTTGACATTGTTTTGATTTGTCATGTCATGATCTTGTTCAGGAATAGGATCCTGAACAAGATCAATGACAGTTGTGAGAATATTAATATATTTCTCTTTAAAGACAATGTCCCTTACTGTATTTTCTCCCCCAAACTCGACATCCTCAAAGAACGGGGCATTTCCTGTCTCAAAAATTTATTTAGTTGTGGGATCATAAAACTTGTAACTTCTGGATCTTTCAGAGTATTCAATAAAATAACAACTAACTATTTTTTAGTCCAGTTTCTTTTCATTTGGCCTGTAAGACCTTGCCTCAACTGGATACCCCCAAACATGCATATGCTTTAAACTGCACTTTTCCCTGTCCAAAACTCATAAGGGATTTTAATAGTTGCTTTAGTTGGAACTCTATTAAGGATATATGCTGCAGTCTTAAGTGCTTCATCCCAAAGTGACTCTGGTAAGGTAGAATGACATATCATATTCCTTACCATGTCTTTAAGTGTTCTATTTCGTCTTTGAACTACACCATTCATAGTGGGTGAACCCAGCATAGTGTACTGTGGGACGATACCGCATTCCTCTAGGTATTTAGCAAATGGTCCTGAACGTTGTTCACCTGAACCGTCATATCTACCATAGTACTCACCCCCACGGTCAGATCTGACGCTTTTAATTCTTTTATTGAGTTGATTCTCAACTTCAGCCTTAAAATTTTTGAACACGTCCAGTGATTGTGACTTTTCTGAAATGAGATATATGTAGCCATATCTTGAAAAATCGTTTATGAATATTATAAAATATTATTGACCATTCCAAGCAGATGTAGAAAATGGCCCACATATATCCGTATGTATAAGTTTTAAGACGTTTGAAGATCTATTGGTTTCAAATTTGTTTTGATTGGTTTGTTTCCCCTTTATACAGTTAATGCAATCATCAAAATCTGTAAAGTTTAAGGGGTTGGGAATTTGATTTGACACAAGTCTTTCCATTCTTCGTTTAGAGATATGTCCCAATCTCTTGTGCCATAATGCAACTGAATTTTCATTGGTTAATTTTCTCTTTATTCTTCTAACACTCGAATGCAGAGATTCATTAAATGAGACAATCGTATCAATTAAATATAGATTATCGTAATGCATTAAAGAACCAGAATCAACCAATTTTGAATCATGAAACAATTCAAATTTTTCATTTCTAAATGAACAAAAATAACCAAATTTGTCCAAAGCAGAAATAGAAATTAAATTTCGTCTGAAAGACGGTACAACAAATGTCTCATAGAGATCCAAATAAAATTTAATTTTTAATAATAATCTAAAAACTCCAATTGCCTCAACTTGAACTGTTTTGCCATCGCCCACGTAGATATATCTTTCATTATCATTAGACTTTCGGTAATTCAGGCAACCCTCCATAGACACACTGATGTGAGTTGTTGCACCAGAATCTAACCACGTTGTGTGTTTAGGTGCCGAAGTTAAATTAACCTCAGAACAAACCAAATTAAGAAGCATGCCTTTCTTAGCACGCCAAGCGTGATAGTTGGTGCAATGCTTTTTTTGATGCCCTTCAGCTCGACAGAAGAAACAACTATTCTTTCCCTGATAATCTGATTTCTTTTGTTGTTTCTTTTGTGGCGCTGTACCTGCAGCTCCTTTTTCCTTTTTTCTCTTAAGTCCCTTACTTTTATTATTAGTGGTTGACACCAGATGAGCACTTTCTGTCTGCTCTTGCTTCAACTGTTCCTCTTCCTCTACATAGTGTGGGATGAGTTCATTTAGAGACCAAGTCTCCTTTTGACAGTTATAACTCACCTTAAATTGGCTAAATTGTGTACGAAGAGATATTAAAATCAAATGCACTAGTAACTCTTCAGAGAGTTTCAATTTAAGTGCATTTAATTTCGAAACAAGATAAGACATCTCCATGATGTACTATCTGATATTACCTTTACCACTATATTTCATTGAAACTAGGCGTGTCAAGAGTGTACTAACTTCAGCCTTTTCGTTCTTGATAAACCTTTTTTCAATGTACTGAAGGAACTCTTTAGCGGTTACAGTCGTTTCTGACATTGTTCCCCTGAATACTTCTGGAACGGCATTTTTAATGATCATCAGACACAAGCGATTTAATCTCTCCCATCTCTCATTATTTCTCTTTTCATTAGAAGTACTCTGATCTGTAAGAGATGGGGGAGAATTATCCCTTAACGCAAGGTCGAGATCCATTACTTCAAGTACTATCAAGAGATTTTCTTTCCAGGCCTTGAAGTTTGTGCCATTCAACATAGGAATATTATTGATGTTGGAGGTAATATTCGTAAGATCATTAGCAACTGAACAGAAAATATTAAATAATTAAAACATGCTCACATAAACCAAAACAATAATAAATTTAAATAAAGGTAATCCCATCTCAAGATACCGATGTTCCATTAATATTTTATCTTTTGACAAAAATATTAACTTCTAAGTGATATCTTGGTGTAGTAATAAATACTGATAATAATAACATGTCAAAAAAAAAATTTCCTTTGGGCCAATTTATAATTCACATGTAAAAGTTGAATAATTATCACATGTTTATTACCACAAGTGCACATGTAATTTCATTAAATATTGACATTCCTTTGGGCCGATCAATATTCATAAAATTACAAGTATCAAACTAGTTATATTTTAAAATAAATTAATTTCCATAATAGAGGTCACTTTGGTGGCATATTATTTCAATTAATTTATTCCAAAATATATATAATCATACCAATATTCAAATTTAAAATTATACAAATTAAACAAAATTTTGATCAAAGTCAACTTTAGTCAACACCGATCAAACCAATCAATTGGATCAAGACTTATTGGACCAAAGGTCCATATCCATAATTTGACCCAATTTATCATGCAAACCAAAAAATTTCTTGAAGTCCATGTCTTATAAAAATTATATATTTAATGGGCCAAACATATGGACTTTATAGGGCTTGAATGTCTTATTAACTTTATTAGGGTTTGCTTAAATTAAAGAAACCCTAATTTCTTTAATATAAATATATGCACATTAGCTCTTTTGCCATTCAAGTATTAATCAAATTGACAAAAAAATATTCACAGTTTCAATTTCTGTCTATAAAGTGGAGAAAAGGACAAAGGACTTCCGAAGCCAGGAAACAAATTTGCTTACATCATCAAAAGCATGCGAATCCCACAAATATTATGCTATCCAACGGAGAGTTTCACAGAATTGATTCATGCATTCTTTCTTATCAATTTTGATCCTTAAAAATAGAGAAATTAAAAGAAACCCCATGTCTGTCATGTGAGAAACCAAAACAGAAGCCGAAACATGAATTACCACAGAACATGACTAGCAAAAGAACTTGACTAAAATGGACCCACTGAATTCCATGTCATCAAAGCTATGAGTCAATAACATGAATGACATATAGCAATCAATCTGGATTCATATCATGCCATTCATCATGCGGCCGACATATGCATTTATAATCAAAATTCAAGGCAACCATGATGCACCAAGAATTTTCTTGTTTAATGGCCTATATGCATATATATATGAAAACCGAATTCACCAGACAAAAAATATGTATGTTGATACATAAATTACTAAATCCAAATTATTTCCCAATAATCAACCATATGGGCTCTGATACCACTTGTTAGGGTGGTTATCTAAATTTAGCCTTTGGTGAAAATCATCACCTATTAAACCCAAAATCTATATGGCGATTATTAAGAAATAAATTAATAGGAAAATAGCGGAAGCGTACCTTGATTCATGTTGACAAATTGGTGCTTGAATCCCTAGAGAATTTTGGGGTGGCCTTCCAAGTCAACACGTATTTACCGATATTTGAGAGAGTCCTTTAGTATCTCTCTGGTATCTTTCCTGACGATGGGATATCAGGAAAGGGCTGTATATTGTGGTACTAGAAAAATACGACAAAAGATCCGTGTGAGTTGGGGACCATAACCCTATTTATAAGTAACATTCTTGTTACCTTTTTGAGCCCTATTTCAGCCCATCATAGAAATAGGAGCCCTTAAGTTTCTACACATTAAAGGCCCACATCCTATTAGATACATTAAGTTCAAATCATATTTGATCACTTTAATTGGACTTAATCTTATTTGACAGTTTGCAACCCATAATTATTCACATATAAGTCCAATGTTGGATTAAGGATCCAACACAGAGAACCTGAAAAACTTCAACAAACTTAAATATAGGTGAATGGCTTGGCTAGTCATTTAGATATAAAACTTCTAAATTCGAAGTGCAAATGAGGGTTAACCGGCAGGACTAGGAGTTGTAAGTTGAGATGTTGGCAAAAATAAAGAAGCTGAGTTTAGACAATGCAATAATTTTTGCATCAAAAGGTGCAATAAATTTACTCAGGGATTTGAAATGGGAAATTCTGAAATATAGAAAATGAAACCATGTTGCAGACGAAGACCAAAACAATCAACAAGATAACGCATGAATGACCCTTGATCATGAGGAGAATGCCCTTTCCAAGATTCACTGCCTCAGAAGCTCGTAGCCATCTAGTGCTGATAGGCCCATCCAGATTCTTGGTGAAATTGAATACTTGGTAAAGGCCATTGGTTTTGATTTGAACCCCTAGTGACCCTGTAATTGCTAGTTTTCATCCTGGCCGCGTATATTAACATGATAAATTAGGTATAATTTAGGTGCGTTAATGCATCTGCATCGGATCCTCGTTAAAAAAAAATCCTTTTTTACATAATATGCTTCAATCTAGATAAAATCCTTTTTAGATCCGGATAAAATCTAAATTTCAATCTACATATAAGCTTGGACTGTGCATTACCAAGACCTTACCTAACCCGTATAACTTTTTGCAGGGCTTGGATCTAGGCAGCCTTTAAGTAAAAAATCTGAATCCACACCCATTACATAAATATAGCTTTGAATATTTAGCAAAATCCGATTCATTGATATGTCTACGTCAAAGTTCAATTTATGAACCCCACTGAAAATGATAACAATGACAAGCCAATGAAACATCCCCAGTTCAGCAGCCAGCAGCAAGTTTGCTTCAAGACGCTCAGCACATTCTCTTGCTATCCTCCTAGAACCGGCACGTTCCCCTGATGTTGCTTGCTTGCTTTCCTATAACATGCAAAATCCATCAATTTCACCACTTCAAGATGTTCATGGCGGCGATGAGGTGCAAGATATATAAGCCTGGGAATCCTTGCTCCTGTAACAAAGAGAGCGTCCACTTTTTCCTGACAGTAAATATTAAGGAAGGTTAACATATGGTTATAAAGAAGAAGGTCAGAACTATCAAACATATATACTTGTGGAAATTTTCTTGTCGATTCCAAGGTGCAATACTTCTTTCCTGGATTGAGTGCATCCCAAATTGAACTGTGAAAAACTAGGAATACCATTTATCATACCACATAATGCAAAAATGAGAATAAAAGTATAAAACAAAGTAAACAACTAGAATAAATATTAGTAACTCAGTAAAAAAAAAGTACTCAGTAAATGCGTTTTCTAAGAAATACTTGCACGTACAAATCAAAAACTGCCTGAATACGGCTTTTACCATTCGAGGAAAAAAGGTTGAAAAACAACACCCTGTGGCTTTCTTTTTCTTTTTTTTTTTCCCCTTTTTATTCTTTGTGAGAATTCACTTACATAAGGTAACCTGCAGGCAATATTTACTTTGTAAGAAGTTTTGAAGCAGACATTATCTACTCCTCGTAACCAGGCTCGCTGGATCGAAGTCAAGCATGAGCTCGATTGAGAATCAAAATCAAAAGTCAAGATTAACTCGTCTTATGAGAGTGAGATTAAACTCAACATTGAGAGTCAGACAATTGATTGAGATCGAGTTTTTATTTGAGACGAATTCAAGCTCGAACTTGAGTAAAAAGAAATAACATTTTGCTTCCCAAACATCATCGTGGTAGGCACCAAAAGCAAACATAGAGAATAAGAGATACTAATGTGTAAAAACATACTAAACTTTATCATCCATTCACAGTTGCATCCCACAATTAATTTCACATATCAGTCATCAGAATCCGGATCCGGTTCCTTATCTTTGTGATGACTAATAAAATGACAATCCAAACTTTAATTTAACCAGTAAATTGTGCACTTAACCTCTAGCAGTGTCCAGGGTAACTTTTTCGTTTGTTTGAACTACATTTGAGTTCAAAGGTTTGGTTTGTTCATTTGGCACCTTTCTTAAACAGTCAGAGCAGTGGCAAAATGTCAAAAAATCAAAAGCTATCCACCCCTATCTTTTGGAGATGTTATTCTGTATCCACTCCAAATTAGCCTGTAAGTTTTTCTATAGTTGTAGAACTTTTGATGTTTGACTTGGAAAAATCGCATATGAAAGCTAAAAACCAGAAATTGAATGAATATTTTCAGCAATCAAAACTGAGGTATTTGGTTCATTGGTTTATTCTCCTATACATTTCGTGATGTACCAAATTGGATTCTCTAACTATTTTATTTGTTTGGGTAAAATTGATGTTAGCCCTCAAAAATCTTGGCTGCAAAACGATTCAATGAATTTGAATCTTTGGTGCCCCAACACCTGTTAGAAATATCCAGTTGGTATTTACGGTGGAAATCTTTGAATATTTAATTCAAATCCAAGTCCTAAGTGTATAAATACCAAAAAACCAAGGGGATAAGATAGGTCTAATCACCATCGAAATTGAGGAATCAGTCTATCAACACATAATCTTGTACCAGTATTTTCTCAATTAAATATATAATGACAATAAGAATAACACTTGACACAGATGCAAATATAACGTAATCTAGTTTCCAATATTTCAGGTTCCTAAACCCATGGACATCAAACTTATAATTCAAGCAAAAGATCCAAATAAATATCACCAAGTACTAACACCTGAAAATCAGCTCTACAAAGACTTGGCCACAAACTTCAGATCAGCCACTTGATTTGACAACCAAGCCTAGTCTCTCTCCCCCATCTTCTGTCCCTCCTGACTCTCTCTCCATTTCTTTTTCTTTTTCTTCCCTCTCATGGAATTTCTCCATTGCTGGTTGTGACGGACCGGTAATGGGGGAGCCAAGAGTTAGCACTAGCTCTCAATCATCAACCTCATCAAAACCTCCTCCACCTGCGCCACCATTGTCCCTTCTTCAACCATCAACCAAGAAAAAAAACAAGCCAAAAGTTCTTCGCGTTTTTCGATCTGTTTTTCGATCATTTCCCATCATATCACCTGCATGCAAGTTCCCCACTCTTCCGGGAGGCAAAATACCGGATGGAAGGAACAATGCCGGCTCGCGAATCACGGGCACGTTGTTCGGATACCGGAAAGGCCGCGTTAGCCTTTCCATACAAGAAAACCCTAGGACTCTCCCCACGTTGGTTGTAGAGCTGGCCATGCAGACCACCGTATTGCAAAGGGAAATGAGCATAGGGATGGTTAGGATTGCATTAGAATGCGAAAAGAGGCCTGAAAAGGACAAGACAAAAGTGTTAGAGGAGCCCATGTGGACAATGTATTGTAATGGGAAGAAAGCTGGTTATGGGGTCAAAAGGGAGGCTTCAGAGGAAGACTTGTACGTCATGGAAGTTCTCAAGGCCATTTCCATGGGCGCCGGCGTCTTGCCTGGGAAATCAGAGGTGGAGGGGGCAGATGGGGAAATAGCATATATTCGGGCACATTTTGAACGTGTGGTTGGATCAAAGGACTCGGAGACACTGTACATGTTGAGCCCAGAAGGGAACAATGGACCTGAATTGAGTATTTTCTTTGTAAGGGTATGATGATTTTTAGGTCATCTTGGTTATGGTCTCTTTCCATCTCTAATTCATAAGGTGAGTAGTTTTTTGTAGATATATTAGGCCTAGAAAATTATTTGTAGGGGAAAGATTCAATATATGATCAACGAGGTGCAAAGAGAGGGACCGTAAAAGTAATTCATTTGTCTGTTCGTTCTTTCGAATATATGTACTCTGCATCTGATTTCACATGGCCATAGACAAATCATTTCATTTTGTTCATACATTGGGGGAAGGGGGGAGAAGGGTGTGGTTAATTAGCTACCTTGATTTCTATATTTCATTAGGCTTTATCTTGTGATCTGGATTCTAAAAATATGAAATTGCTCAAATTGTATCTTCCACAATTTGGGAATTGACAATAGATTTAATATCTTCCAGCACTTGTGCACTGAATGCAGAAATGGCTAATATTCCACGATTAAGGCGAAAAAGAACCTGTAGAGAGGCGATAATAGCACATTATGGATCAATGTGATGCTTCCCTAAGATTCTAAATCTTCAATGTCTACAGAACTTTAGAAGATGTTCAATGATGGTGGCGAATAAGAAAAAAAAAAAAAAAAAACTCTACTTCCACGTACTGTCAGATGTTGGGATGATTCATGAAGCCATAATGGACCATAAACATGTAGTTGTATTAGGCTCTGATTTGGAGTCAACTTTAATAGATGGTGTCGCTTGAGCTAGTCAAGATGATAGAGTTGGTGTCATATTTTTTTGTCAACTCGAATTCGAACCTCTTTTGGAACATCCATCCATTGGACAAGACTTGCCTAATACGTTTTACCCTTTCATGTGGTTAGTGAGCTATCACATGGGACAAGATTTACGCAGTGTACAAGCTTTGTGCGTCTTATTCTTTCGTGTGATTATTAGCGGACTATTACACAAGATAAAATTTATCTAGTGTATACTCTCGGATAGCCGCTATAAGTTCTCTTGTTAAAAAAAAAACTTTAATAGATAGTAATCAGTTTGATCATGCATGGATTCTCGAGATTGTCAGCTGCAGTCCTGTTCATCTCTAGCAAGCTGCCTTTATTCACTTCTTTTTTCCTTTAAAAAGTTCTAAATGAAGAAGCTATTAACTATGGACATCCAGAGAAAAGTTTGATTTACACGTACATAAACTGTTGTACTTTTTAGAACATATGGGTTACACGAACAAAATCAGCATTCTTGCCAATAAAAACAAACCAAATTTCACTTGTACAATTATTTAATGCAAGTATACTACCAAATCACAAACTAAGTACAACAATACTAGCTAGTACACAATTGCACCTAACATAAAACGTGTATGATCGAATTCTCTTAAGTATAATAGATTTTGAGTCGTCAACTAATCATAGAGTAGTTGGCCACGATGGAGAGTTTTAAAACTTCCTTGACCTGCATTCTTGTTCAGGATTTTCTAAAAATTTACCAGCGGGTGCAAAGGCATCCGTCTGATCTGGTGGCGATTCAGTCCCCCTCGAGTTTCCATTAACCTCCTTGGATCTACCCTTTTCTCTTAGTATAGAGTATAAGTAGGTGATCCGGTGGCGGTTTAATCCTCTCCGGATTTTCCATTGATCCCTTTGGATTCATTCGTATAAAATAGAATTTATCGTGTCCGAAAAAAAAAAAATAATTTTTGAGTAAGAACTTATCTAATGGTGACGAGTGCATTGATTGGGACCAACACCTGTGGCTAGTTCTATATTGCATTGTGGGCCTTCTGAGCAGGGGCAGTTCTTCAAGTACATTGTTGCTTAATCTACGAGCACATAAACCCCAACACCAGATGTCCTCTAGTTCTTCAGTCTTCAATCGCAGGCTTACCGTATCCAGCAATGCCAAAAATGGGGCTGAAGCTCTCTTCTTTTTCAAATCAAGAAGACACTTTTGATCAGTAGGTGTGGGCTGGACCCCTTTTTGAAACATCTTTTGCATATGGGCCAACAGCTAACCGACCAATCTTCCGCTTTTAAATGCAATTTTTGAATGTGTTTGGATAGTACCGTAGATATGGGATTTTTTTATATTATATATATATAAAAATAGCCTTGACACTCCTTAGTGACATTTTATTTAGTAAATTTAAGAGTGCAAATATCACTTTCCCTTTTTCTAAATGTGAATGATCATTTCTATCTTCTCGGTGCATCAACTCTTCCTGTCAAGTCGAATAAATCACATTTCATTTTTCTGTTCAATTTTATGTACCAACAAATTTTTTTTTTTTTTTTTTTTAAAAAGAACTCCAATAGCCATTCAATTAGAGTTAAAAAATTAGATGGATGGAAAATTAAAAAAAAAAACTAAAATCAATTATCAAAAGTTAAAATTCTTCCCATGTGAGAGTTTCACCAATGTGAGTGGGATTATCTGGACATCACTTTCCTGATGATTTAATTCAACCACCATTGTTATTATTATTAACTTGTTTAACATGGATCATCAATCTTCTCAAAAGTTCCATCGACAGCAACTCCTACGACCAATTATTCTTCCACGTATCTCCCATAAAGACAACAAACAAGAGGCAAGACCCCCCACCAATCACAAATCCACACCTCCCATGCGCCAACTTTTCCATCGACGTGGACTCTACAGTGACCACCAAGCCTGGGATAGCTAGAGATTCCTTGTAGACCCGAAAAAATAGAAGGGGAAGAACATTCACTTCTGAATCAACCCAGATTCTATTTTCTTGTTCCAAGAAAATGGCCTTGGCTAGGCCGGTTTTTTGTGAGTTGAAGTCCCAGAATCCGGTTGTGGAGAAGAGTAGTAACCTGGGGTTGAATTTGCAGGTTCAGAAGGCTAGAGTTCCTGCTGAGGTTACACAAACCAGTGGAGAAAATGGTGGTAGTAGTACTAGTAGTAGCAGTGCTAAGATTGTGTTGCAGCCAAGACTCTGTACTCTGAGGACTTATGGGTCTGATCGTGTTGGGGTGATGAAAACTAAGGGTGTGAATGGGGAAGATGATCAGATGTCTCGGTTTTTTGCTACTTTGTCTGAGTATATTGAGAGCTCGAAGAAGAGTCATGACTTTGAGATCATCTCTGGTCGTCTTGCCATGGTAAAATTCGACTTTTCTGCTTCATGGTACTAAGATCATAAATGCCTTTGTCTCTTTTTCTCTCATTGTCTATGCTATTGAGATAGATAAATGGTGCAAAACTGTTCATTTTTTGTTTTGGAAATATGACTCAAGCGAACACTTAGTATGGCTGGGGAAGAGTTTCTCATAAATTGTCACACAATAGTAGAATCAATTCGTGGAGGAGAGATCATCTTCCTGTTTAAATTTTGTGCTGTGGGGATTGAGAATTGGAGAGAGTTTAAGAAAGTGGAAAATCCCATAGTTTAACAGTAGTGAATATTAGTCATTTATTATTTTGGTGTCTACGCTTTCTCGTGCTATTTATTGGTATCGAAAATTGTTAATGTCTCGGATCGAAAATTGTTCTATGGCATGATCTTACCTTATAGAAGAAGGAGACAAGATAAAATAATGCACTCAAAGATGAAAAAGAACAGAGGACTTTACATGTAAGTGGAAGCAATTTGGTTGCAGTGATGATTGATGAGTTGCAGTTTTATATGCTGATTGAGGTGATCACTTGATAACAGAAAAAGGTGGATTTTGACTCCAGTAAACGTAGATTGTCATTTGTTCATCAAATCTTATATGGTTTATGTTTATAAATACACTTGGCAACATGACTGGCTAATATCATTTCTTCATTTGTTATTTATTTGAATATGCATGAGCAGGCCTAAAATCACTTTTAACTCGCTCACAAAATTAATCACATAAATCATCTGTAAAATTTCTTGATTCATTCCTCATAGTCTGAAGTATTAGTTTCATCCCTTCTCTATCTTCCAGGTTGTGTTTGCAGCCACGGTTGGCACAGAGGTAGTGACAGGCAATTCCATATTCAGAAAGATGGATTTACAAGGCATTGCAGGAACTGCAGGGTTTTGTGTGGCAGCTGTAACTTGTGCTGCAGTTTTCGCCTGGTTTTCCAGTGCTCGCAGTAGAGTAGGTCGAATCTTTACAGTCAGTTGCAACACGTTTATCGAATCACTGATCGATCAAATCATCGATAGCTTGTTTTATGATAATAATGATTTCGACGATTGGTCTGATGACGTCTGAGAAATACAGCAGGAAGATTTAGTCATCATCTATCAGCACTCAGAAGCAATGTGCAGCAACTTTGGTTTCTGCAGTCTGAATCTTCCATTTTGCAGTCTACAGAAAATTAGAAATGGTCTAAATGACAACTCGTTATACTCAAAGAAGATTGTAAATTAGCGATCATGGCTGTGTAAAGCATAGTTAATACAGAGAGAAGGATTAGGCAAGCATATATACATATACATATGTATATATATATGTGTGTGTGATCAACTCATCTTTGTCCTGAGGGATCATGGTTCATTAATCATATTATCTATGATTAACTGATATGATCCAGGACTTTAATAAGGTTAAGCTGTAAGAATTCAACAAGTCTGTAGTCAGTCCGAAGAGCTTCTTGATTATCTCTTATTTGGCTGAAGAGCTCAAGGAGTTGAAGCCTTGAAGGTTCCTATTTCCAACAGTATTTGGTCAATTTCCATGTGTGATGCAGAAAAACAAGATGCTTGATAGAACCTTTGGTTATACTAATTGGCAAATCATGATTGGCAAATACAACTTCTTGGTAATTTGCACTAGAGATGGTTTTGATGTTTTTGCACTGAGAATGTGAATGAAATTCTTACTAAATCTATTGTTTCCATAGATATGCAATCAATTTCAGGTACATATATTGACTAAATCAGTGAATTGAAAAGGGTTATGAAGCATAAAAAACATGATAAAATTTCGGCTAAAAATAGATCATTATGTCTTTAACATGACTTTTTTGACAAATGTAACATTGGCTGGATAAAAATCCTCAAGTTTCTTTGGAAAGTATATACTATAAGGATTAATCTTCTATACACTGACAGTATATATACTTTCATTATTAAATGTATGACACATAATTCAAATTTAAATTTAAAACTCAAATTTTGCATGTGTATCGTTTATCCAACCGTGATTGTGTATACACCGTCAGTGTATATAAGATTTATTTATACTATAAACTTGTAACATTTTCAAGAAAAATATGAAAACGTGGGGGGAAGTAAGAAAGAAGTTGCCAAACAAAAAGCCTGTAATATTAACTATTGAAGTAAGAAAAATTCCACCTTTTTTGTTCGTTTCCCTGCAAGCTGCAACAATCAGCAATCAGGTCAAATATAATCATTGAGGGGGAAAGAAAATCGTTTACGAAAATTCATAGGTAATTTGTGAATTGTGATCGATATTTCGATACAATAGTAAGAAAATGACAAGATTATCTCTCTCCAGTCAATTTGTGAATTGTGATAGTAGTTGATTTGACTTGTTTTATGGCAGTTTTGCTATCATATTAGTAGTAAAATTTATGGTGACAATAATAAAACTTGAGATTTGATAATAATGCGAGCCTATATAAATTATAACTGTCTCGCGCGCAATTAAAACAAAAACATTATAATTTTACACAACAACAAGTCAAGTGAAAAACAAGTTCACTTTCTTCTTTGCTTTTTGTTCAAATTAAGTAGAAAACAAATTTGGAATTGGATTTAATATAGTAAAATTGAATAACAAAATTTTGCGTTTTTTCCATTATGGAATTTAGTAAAAATCAAGAACCCGTTTGAATTGCTATTTTTGTGAGTTTTTTTTTTTTGTAAGAAAATGTACTATAGTGATTTGATTAACGTGAGATAAAAATGACAATTATAAAATGTATTCATAAAAAATATAAAAATTTTTCTACAAAAAACTCTAATCTAAAGAAGGGCCAAATTTAGATGGTAATTTAGCAACTTGTCTTTAGGCACTGTTTGCATTGATGGAATGGGAGGGAAAAGAAAGTAGAGGTATTGGAAGGATTTGGTTTTTATTATTTGGATTTATTTTTGAGAAACGAAAGAAAAGAATAGGGAGGAAATGGGTCGAGTTATTTTATTGAGTTATAACTTCCATCAAAAAATAGGTAGAAAAGGGAAATGAAACTAAATCAATTGAAATAACTTAAAATTTTTTTAAAAGATCACTTTTTCCTTTCCTTTCAATAATTAACACTTGATATTTTCCTTTTCTTTCTTTTCCTTTTTCAATCCAAATAAAAATTCAGTATTTTTTTTCCTTCCATACTTAATAATTCAAACAAAATGGACAGAAATCACTTTCTTCTACTCTCATTTCCTTTTTTTTTTCCATTGATATCCTCTCCTTTGCTTTGCCTTCCCTTCCTCCAATCCAAACGGCGCCTTAGTAATAACTTTTCTTCCATTTTCCACCTGTATTCACGTGTTCTCTGTTCCCTGCCTACACTCCTCCCACTCCACTCCACTCTACTCTGAGCTTCCATTTTAAAAACGCAATTTTCAGGGAAAAAAAATTATAAATCCTACAAACATAATTTCAATAAATAAAATAAAATAAAGATTCAGAAGTTTAAATACATCGAATCCCTATGGAAGCTTTTTTCCTAGTTTCGGAGTTGGAATGGTAATTCAGATGTCTTCTCTTTTACAGATACCGACTCTTTTTCCTCCACCTCAGTTCTCACCGCCGGCCACCGCCAACGCCGTCGCCGTATTTCCATTTACCGCCAAATTGACTCCGAACTTGACTAGCCGGAAAAAGTGTCTTACTGCAGTGTATTTCCAGAACGGCCGCGGCGGTGCGGTCGTCGTCGGTGAGGACTTGCCGCCTGACTACGCGGACTGGCATCCGAAGGAGGCTTCTGATTCTAGTAGCCGTAGAAGAGCAGGTGTGCTCCTCCATCCGACGTCGTTTCCTGGACCTTATGGAATCGGTGATCTTGGTCCTCGGGCCTTTCGCTTCCTCGATTGGCTTCATCTTGCCGGCTGCTCCGTTTGGCAGGTATATTCTCTACAAGTTTACCATTTTAAGTCATACTGGTTATTGAAGCTTTTTCCTGAGAAAAATTCAGTGCTGGGAGTCGTCAACTGGGAGAAGTTGAGGCTCTGTTTGGATTGCTGTTTCTGTGGGTATTTTTTTTTCTTTTGCTGTTTCTGTGGGTAGTTTTTTTTTTAATAAATTTTTATTTTTACTGTAGCACTTTTTTCAGATTAATGTTATATGAGTGTTTGGATTAAAAGAAAAAGTAGTGGTTGTAAAACGCAGGTATGGAATTTTCCAAGATATGTTTGAGCGTTTGATCATACCATGACGCTCATTTTCGAGCATTTCCATCGGAAATTTAGATATGTTGGCACTGGAGGCAGTCAATCATGAAAATAGGCTGATAAAGTTTAGACTTTTACAATACATGTGTATATAGTATATATTTTCAAGGTAAGGTTGACCATGTCTAAACTTTGTTAAGTTTTTTAAGGTATGAAATGAACTAATATATTCAATTACTCAGGAAAGTGACAAATTTGTTAAGAAATATCAGAGAAAGCAATGTTTATGGAGTGCTATCTCTAATAATTTTCATTCTAGTAGCTTATAGTCTAGAAAGTTTTTTACTTCTAGTTCACATCCTTTTCGGTCCCAATACCTAAAGCGATATGAAAGAGTATGCCATAGCAGTTTGCTAGAAGATTTAGTACACTCTTTTGTATATAACTTTAGATTCCTCAACTCAATTTTGTGACTTCAGTTGATGAGTGGTTTGAGGTGTTACCTTACATGTGTGGTTGCAGGTTCTTCCTCTAGTTCCACCAGGAAGGAGAGCCAATGAAGAAGGCTCACCCTATTCTGGCCAGGTGATTGTAATCTCAGTTTTTTTCCCAATTTCTATGAAGAAGCAAATATTAGGACGAGCAGTAAATAAGGAGAAGATCTAATTTGGGAAATTTAATCAGCATAAAGTTCTAAATTGTAATGTGAAATGGCAGATTTTCTAGATGTCTTTCTTCTTTTTCCTGTCTGGGAAAGTGAAATAAAATTTAATTCGTTCCAGAGAAGGATAGAACTTTTGTTTTCTGGAATGCATCCCTTAGTCTCTCATCTGCTTTGAGTTCAGGACTAAGGGATTCATGTATATGCTTTTCTGTTTTATCATGTACACTCACATCATAAAACACATCATTGACACCATGTCCATTTTCTTTCTGAGCTCCCTTACGACAATTAGTGGTGTAATTGAGTCTAGTCAAGCTCGAGTTTTACCATACTTGAGCTCAAACTCGACCACTAATAGCTATGATCGAGCTTGAGCTCATCAAGTTTTAAATTTTGCAACTTGAGCTTGACTTGCGGCATACTCAAGCTCGAGCTCAAGCTCAAGTTGAGCAAGTCACAAACCCAGGAATTTCATGTCTTAAATCTTAAAAAAAAGTTTTCACAGCCAAAAAAAAGTCAAGAAATTCCAAAACCTTAAAAAATTGAACTGCATATTCAGATTCATAGGAACCCAAAAGACGCACAAGAAGGTTCATTGTTGCCTATGTTCTCAAGAGTCCAGATCATCAGAAATGAGTGAAAGACCTCTTGTAAACCAAAATTTTGTCCTCATACAATTTTCAAAAATGAAAATACAGATAATAGAAATCTAATAGTACCTGTAAATCCTGTGGCACCCAGATATTAGAAATCTAATAGTACCTGTATATGCTTTTCTGTTTTATCATGTACACTCACATCATAAAACACATCATGACTCCATGTCCATTTTCTTTCTGAGCTCCCTTACGACAATTAGTGGTGTAATTGAGTCTAGTCAAGCTCGAGTTTTACCATACTCGAGCTCAAACTCGACCACTAATAGCTATGATCGAGCTTGAGCTCGTCAAGTTTTAAATTTTGCAACTTGAGCTTGACTTGCGGCATACTCAAGCTCGAGCTCAAGCTCAAGTTGAGCAAGTCACAAACCCAGGAATTTCATGTCTTAAATCTTAAAAAAAAGTTTTCACAGCCAAAAAAAAGTCAAGAAATTCCAAAACCTTAAAAAATTCAACTGCATATTCAGATTCATAGGAACCCAAAAGACGCACAAGAAGGTTCATTGTTGCCTATCTTCTCTCTAAAGCAACGATGACAAGAGATGAGGGCAAGGGAGTGATGAAGAAGAGGTAATTAAGAGCACGAGATGCAGAGATCGGGGGCAAGAGAGTTAGTAAGCAGAGGGAAAGAGAGATGAGGGGATTTGGGGGTGGTGGTGGCTGGAAATTAACGAAAGCAAAGTGAGAGAGAAGGGTGGGATGTGGTATACATGGGGTAGCTTTAAGAAGGATTTACAAATAATTTTACATATATATATATATAATTGATAAGGCTCGCCAGTAGCTCGAGCTTGACTTGATTTCTTAATCAAGCTACTTGAACTCGAGGTCATGCTCGAGCTCAATTTTTATCGAGTTAAGTATTCTTTGAGCTGAGTACCGACGTACTCGCGAGTAGCACCCCTAATGATAATCCCTGTTAGTTATTGTGTAGCAATTTTTTCTTAAGCATGGAGGGGAAAAGCTAATTATTTGCTGTTTATTTTTGTTGTGCTGACGGTAACCTTGTTAATCATCATTTTTAGGATGCAAATTGTGGCAACACCCTTTTAATCTCTCTTGATGAACTTGTGGGAGATGGTCTTTTGTCAAAGGATGAGCTTCCTAAACCACTGTGAGGATTCTTAAAGTATTGTTCTGGTCATCTTGATTTATTTCTCAAAGGTTGGAATTTCCCCTCTTTTTCTTTGTTCATGCAGAGATATAGACCATGTGAATTTCTCAACTGTTGCTAAGATAAAGGATCCATTGATAGAAAAGGTAAAAGTTCCCACATCTTTTCTGCTAGATTCCATGGTTTGGCATGAGTTATTGGCTCTTGAGTGACTTTAAGGGTATGTTTATGAAACCTAAATTGAACATTACTGTTGAAAATGGAGGAAATGTTTGGGCTTACTTTATATTCCTTTTTCAAAGAAGGCCTCAGGTTTGCACTTTGATGGGGCCTAACTTTTTCTTACTCAAAATATGGTGTAAAGCCATTTGACGGCTGTGTACTTGCTCAAACGATTACTACAGAGCTTGGTTTGTCTTCTCTATCTCGCAGCTAGAGTTGATTCAGAAAAAGTATTCAGGAAACAAAATAACTAAGAAAATGGAAACCTAAATGGTATGTATCCCCCTTAAAGTGAGTTGTATTCCATTTTAACATCAAATAACTTTCAGAAGATGAGGCTGAATCTAGAAATAGTGGTGTGCAGTTGTGTATAGACTGAAAGATTATTTAGGCGTTATCCCTGGTGCTCTGCCTTTTATGGTTCTTCAGGACAAGAAACTTTTATTCACAAGTAGCAAGGTTTTATGGACCATGAAAACCAATCGCTATTTGGTAATGCAAATTATGCTTATGGATCACAATTGAAACCCAGAATTAGTAAGTAAAGTTCAGTTCCAGCACTGTGCAATTTTGCATTTAACTCTTCTTTGTACTATACTAATTCCGAACCAATCTGATAATTTCAGAGTCTTTGTTCTCATATACCCTTTTTTTACTTGCTTTCTGATTAGGCGAGCAGTATATGCCCCTCTGGCCTGGCTAAAGCAGCAAACTCTAGAGGCTAGGGCTTTGTTCACCTTTGGACACGAACATTATTCCGTTCTCAGCGGAAACCCACCTTACAGATTGAACGGCAATAAGATAAGCTGACCTTCAATCTAAGACAGCGCTGAGTGCTGATAGCTTGTAGTGAAAAGCCCCCTTATGAAACCAGTTGAAAGCAGCCTTTGGTACTTAAGTAGTTAAGGCTTGGAAACCTCCTCCCCAAAGCGGCTAGAAAGCTGTAACTAAAGGACTTTCAGTTTGAATAGGATAGCATAAAGTGTATTTGTACGAATGGAAACACTCTGTCAAAAGAAGCTCATGCTAACCTGCTTCAACTTTATTCTCTAACTTTTTGGCATGTTGAACTAATTGTACTTGGTTAAAAGTTATATGAAGCACGGGAAAACGAAGTCAAAAGAAAATGGATACAGATAGGAGACGCACAAGAAACCATGCTAAGCAGTTTTTGGGTTCTGTGTTCTTTCAGATTCTTAGTGTAAAACTTTTTCTGTATTTGTTTTATGCTAAACCTTGGCTCATGGAACAATTGGCAACTTTAAGGTGCAACAAATGTTTTTGTGCTATATTTTTCTACTGACTCATTTTTTTCCTTATGTGTCTGTGTATTTTCGCTGTGGGATTTGTTTATCATTTATACATTCCGCAAACCAGAACTATATTTTACTTACATGGGGACTTTTCTCCACATATGTACTTAGGCTGCAAAGAGGCTTATTATGAGTGGTGGTGAGCTCAAAAGTCAGCTTGAGCGTTTTCGGAAGGATCAAGATGTTGCAAGTAAGTGGCATATCCCTTTGTGAATCATTTTTGTATCAAGCTGAGAAGCAACTTTGTGATATCTCTGATGCTCTTACTCTAGTTTGCACTCTAGTTTAGACTTTTGTTGGCAATGGTAGTGACAAGTACGAGTTATGGAAGACAGTGGGGATTATGATTTCCCCCTTTTCCTAATGCAGTACATCTGCCAGGCTTCTGGTCAGGATGACATTGATTTTAAGTACTTCGAGGTATAACTTTTCTTTTCCTTGTGTCCCCGTACAAGACAAACCCATAGGTATGTTTTGGTTTGGTCAGTTGTGTAGTGTTTTATTTAGTTGATTGGTGGAACTTATTTTTGTAGTAGTGCTTTATACACTGAAACAAAATGGTTGAATGTGTCATAATTTTAACATGTTGCCTGACCTTAAGCACAGAGAGTTTCCTATTCTGCATAATCTAAGCCAATCAATGCTGTAAGTTTTCGGTCTTAGCTGCTTTTGCCTTAGGACATTTTGGAATGTTCCTTCAGTTTACTTTATCTATTCATGAGATACAATTTTGCAACGAGAGAGACGCTCCTTTTATTCCATTTGGACATGCAAATACCAATATTAGCCGTACACTTAACAAACAGTTATGCAATACTCGCAAGCTTTTGGTAATTATGGTCCTCACTTAACAGGTTGGCTTGAAGATGCTGCATATTTTGCTGCTATTGATGATTCTTTAAATACTTTTAGCTGGTATGATTGGCCTGAACCACTGAAAAATCGCCATCTTGCAGCATTGGAAGAGATTTATCAAACTAGGAAGGATTTTGTATGGTCCATCTTAACTTTCCAGTGCTTTCCTGCCTTATGCTTCTTTTAGTTGTCAAGACTTGATTCTCAACTACCTTGTGACGATTAATATTCACTTTCTTGCACAGATTGACATATTTGTCGCTCAACAGTTTTTATTCCAGAGGCAGTGGCAAAAAATTCATGATTATGCTCACAAGAAAGGAATTAGTATAATGGGAGACATGCCAATTTATGTTGGTTATCATAGTGCAGATGTTTGGGCAAATAAGAAACAGTTTTTGCTGGTTAGTCATTATTTGATAAAATATTTTGATCTTCGAAATTATTTTGACAAGGTTCTAAAGGCTATTCAACTTCCTCTAACTTCCTATACATGCTATGACAGAATAGGAGTGGTTTTCCTGTCCTAGTAAGTGGTGTTCCACCTGATGCTTTTAGTGAAACCGGTCAACTTTGGGAGAGGTACTATTGATTCCATAACTAGTGTGCAAGGATGTAAAGATATCTGCCTTTCATATTAATGCTTTTCAGGGAGTATAATGTTATTATGCATTATATTTGAACACTAAGACCATGCTTACTAATAATTTTCAATAACTAATTCATCTAAGATTGATCATTTACTATTTGCTTAATTATTCTACTCCTACATTAGTCAAGTGATCATCATTCTCGAACATTTTCAAGTGCTTTAGTGTTTGGTATTTATCAGAAATAAGTATTTAGCATTTGCAGCTGGCTAGTCGCGAATGTAATGCTTGTCAGAGATGCACATGCAGATTTAGCAGTGCATCTGTGATTCTTGCTTCAGACTCGTGTAAAAGCTTCTACACCGTTTGATAGTAAGGTTAATTTTAAAAAAGGCCCTTAGTATCTATTGTTCTTCTATGGATGGAAGTAATAATGATGAAAAGTGTCAAAGAAAAATATTTTGGTGACACCGCTAAAAAAAATGATAGTATCCAGCTATTGTTTGTTTGCAGTCTGTGCTGTAGGGGATGATTCTTATAGAAGGTTTTGGTGGCCTTTCCTTACAAGTTCTTTACCAATTAGTGCACGTAAAATTTAGATACTTTTGCTGAAGGAATTTAGTCTTACCATACACCTTTTACTTGATTTAGATGTGGAAACATATATCCACTGATTGCAGTGAGAAACATGTTAGAATGCCTTAGTTTTCTTGGATCTGAAATGCGTTGCTATTTTAAATACCATGGAGGGACCTTGTTGTATGACGAGAGAGTGCTTTACTGCTTATATGCTTAGCCAGTGTGTTTTAGCAGGTTCTCGAAGAGAGAGAAATTAGTTTACCTGTTTTAGAATTTAGCCTTATGAAACAATAAGATCTGCACCTATTGAAGTTATAAAGCAATAGAGGTAGTTCCCTTCTCTTAGTGGTTTTGGTGGTGGTTCTACTCTAAATCTCTCTTTGACATTCTTTGTTGATTTTGGACTATCTTTAATTGACAAAATATAAACATTAGGCAGTAGCTTTCATTCAAATATGGCTTGAGAGCATGTATAGAATTTGGAGAAAACCAATGATCTCTAGTCTTGTAGATCATATATTTGACTTGATTATTAACTATGAGCTCTCTCTGTAAAGCCCCCTATATGATTGGAAAGCCATGGAGAAGGATGGATTTTCTTGGTGGATACGCCGCATTAGACGGGCTCAAAATCTGTTTGATGAATTTCGGATTGATCACTTTAGAGGATTTGCTGGCTTTTGGGCTGTTCCTTCTGGTGAGGCCATTTTCAGTTTGCTGAATTTCTGGATTGTCTGAATATCTTATTGAACTACCAATATTTTGTGTCATGCCACTTATGCAGAAGCAAAAGTTGCAATGGTAGGAAGATGGAAGGTCAGATCTTTTTATCAGTATTTTTGGTTTTACATTTTCTTAACTATTAAAAGTAGTCACTGTGATTGTTTTTTAATTGCTGGTAGGTAGGACCTGGAAAACCTTTGTTTGATGCCATATTCAGAGCTGTTGGAAAGATCAATATCATAGCAGAAGACTTGGTATGTATGGGAAAAAAATTGGTTCCTCGGACACGTCCCTTTCAATTTTAGCTGCAACCGTAGTCAGAATTTTGATTATTACTTAGAAGGTTGTGGTGTCATTGACATTGTATGCAATCAGCACGCATTGGTGAGGAGAATTTATATCTGAGAGCTGGATGGAAGTTTATGCTGCACACCATTCATCTTTAGCCTTTTTGTTTTCTATATAATGCTCAAGTCTTATGCTTTCGTTATAAGGAGATCTGAGTTGACATGACTCGTGCCTATTGCCTTGACTACATGAATGGGTTTCTATAGCTAACTATCGTCCTTGGTTTGTACTGCTTCATTTGCTTTATAATTTCTTGGCTAAGAGTGTTCTCAGTTATGTTTCAAGACTATGGCTTTAATTTCTCTGCATCTTGTATGTTTTGCTTCTTAATCCTGTAAATGAACCTCATCCTACTTATAATTTTCCTGAAGCTTATACTTGCCAAAACTAACCCTTTAAAGGCAAAATGACAGGGAGTGATAACTGATGATGTGGTTCAGCTAAGAAAATCAATAGATGCACCAGGAATGGCTGTGCTTCAGTTTGGTATTCAGTCAATTTTCACTTTCTCTTGTTGTACTCATAGTGAACGTCAATGGCTCTGAAAAACATTTTCTCTTGGTTCCTGTGTAGGGTTTGGAAGTGATGCAAAGAACCCTCATCTGCCTCACAAGCATGAGCACAATCAAGTTGTGTACACTGGAACTCATGATAATGACACTGTAATATCTCTATCTTTGTCTACGAAGTTGTAACTAATGATTTTCTTATTAAATCAATTTATTTTTTCTTCATGAGGATCATATCAGGAGAGGATATGAGCCGTGCTGTTCAAATCGAAGGCAAAGACCCTTTACAGGATTAATAAAACGAATCACAATTTTGCCACCAAAATATAGCCAGTAAAATGCAATGGTTGTACAAAGCTGGACCACCTTTTGTCGAGTCAGAAAAATAATCAAGATAGTGTGTCTTCTGTCAGTAGAAGATTTATTCCTCTCACTTCTTTCAGTTTACTACTCTTGTGGGAAAAATGTTTTGAAAATGTGCCAAAATGCTTTCCTTTCTTATTTATATGGTACAGTACTTGTTTATAGTTTCAAGACCAGCCCTTTCATAATTGCTAAGCAGTTCAGACCAAAAGCAGCCCCTGACAGTTTATTATGTGTTTCAGATCCGAGGATGGTGGGATGTATTGCCGCAGTGGGAGAGAGACAATGTGAGTGTAGAATTTCTACAATGTTTAATTTCTGAAAAATTTTAGCTACACTTCAATGTGTATCCTGTCAATTCCCAATCCCCAGAAAAAAAAAGAGAGAGGAAAGGATGCTTGTGAACTATTATATGGTACTTTTTCCCGAAAAGAATATGATTCCTTCTAGCATGCATTCCTGTTATTATATTTGGAAAAATTCCTGTTATTATATTTGGAAAATTGCCGATACAGGTTATAAAGTATCTTGGAAGTATTGACCAAAATGAAATTTCATGGGCACTGATCCGGGCTGCGCTTTCTTCGGTCGCTCGGACTGCAATAATACCAATGCAGGACATCCTTGGATTGGGAAGTTCAGCTAGGATGAATATTCCGGCAACTCAGGTAAAGATTAAGCTGCAAATAGATGAATGGAATAATTATTTGGCTCTGTATCCTTGTGGAATAACTATTATGCTGAAAATCCTCATTATGCATCTTCCATTTGAAGTTTTCTTTTTGGCGGGCTATGCTGCACTGCAGTAGCTTTATTTTTGGTGTCATATAGTGTGGATCATTTTTCATTAGCATTTGCATTGGATGACATGAAATTGACATGATTCAACCTAATTTTACAGCTTCAGACTGCTTGTCTTTTAAATTGGAGAATAATTGTGTGAAGATGGTTCAAAATAATGGAGTTTTTGGAGCATCAGGACCAGATAATTTCAGTTTGAAAGATGGCCTATGTTAATAATAATGTTCTTTGTCCCTCCCCCTATTGCAGTTTGGAAATTGGAGTTGGAGGTTACCCAGTTCGATGGGTTTTGATGAGTTGAACGGTGAGGCAGAGAGATTGAGAGGAATGATTGCAACATACGGGCGGTTGTGATGATTGGTTTGCATATCTGCAATGCAACTCTCAGTTACAAATGTTCATATCTGTTTTATGAAACCATCTTGCATTTGGCTGGTGCAGCGAAGTCATCCCTCTTCAAAGCTCCCTATTTCTTCCAGACGACTCTACTTCTTTGATGCTAGGAATAGGAGGAATTGGCCCAAAACATGCTGCCGTGCAAGACCGTCTACTTCACACTCCTTGCTTGCCTGGAGGAAAAGGCAAACCAGGAGAAACAGATCATAGGTACGTGTAGCAGTAACACACGTGGTTATAGCTTATCCTCAATCAACTATCAGGCTCCATGTCTTCATTTTGGCAACTATGTATTATAATCATCGTATGGATTTCAGAACAGCACGAGCAAAAGGCTACTACAGTTGTAATTTAAACTAGCTCTGTCGGTGGTATGATGCATAATAAACGTACTGAGATATGAATAAAAGATCAAATTCCATGGTTTGATACACATGAGAGTCTACAGCCTTTCATTTTCATTTTCCTAATAGAATGCCTTTGCGTGGAAAACTTGCAAACTATTAAGTGGTAGATTTTGGGACTTTATTTGGTTTAGCTGTTTCAGGGATACGGTTCATCGTCTTAGAATGAGGTGCCTCCCTAGAGCCACCCAAGAGAAGAGACCTTGCAAAGGACAAAGAATTGGGAAAGTAAATTATTTATTCGAGCTTGAGTGAAAGTTTAAAACTATGGTTGTAGTGAGATGTAATTGGGTCGAGAAATTAAGAGTAACTAGATTTTTAACTCCTTCAGATGTAAATCAATAAATTGATGAGTGAACGGATAAGAGTCGATCACAATTGCACCAATCGTGATGAGTGGTACTGCTTGATTGGCTGCCTGACAGGGTAACAATCACTTGATTTTCTGAATTCAGAGCCCCACAATTTGTGTTCTGCACAAGTTTGTCCCGAGTACTGTAAATCAATTGAAGTTCGGCGTAAATTAGTTTAGAAAGAAAAAAAATTAATAAAAGTTGGCGGTCGATAAATCGGAGTCAGGTATAAACAAATTGAAGTCAGATGTAAATAAGTTGCAGTTGGTTTGTAAGTACTGTAAATAGGCAAATATTTTGGATCATAATGTAAATGATTATTTTACCCTCAAATTGCACCAAATTGAACTTGTGAGGCTCTCCTCCTCCTCTTCATTCCTTCTTTCTCCTCGTCCCCTCTCCTCTACTCCTCTCCTCACTCTCATCTTCCACCTTTTCCCTCCCCTTGGATGGTGAGGGGAGGGAGAGAGGTGAGAGTGGAGAGGGGGTGAGAGGAGAGGGGAGGAGGGAAGGGAGGGAGGAAGGAGGAGAGGAAGAGAGAGGAGAGAAAGAAAGAAACTAAAAGGTAGTTGGCGGCACAATGGTAGGTTGAGATAGGTGATGAAGAAGAAGAATAGAAAGAATGATGTTTTTTTTTTTTTGTATTTATGAGTATTTTAAGGTGTGAATTTTAAAAATTTTGAAAAGTATTTTAAGATTACTGTAGTAAAGTTGTTAAACTTATAAGAGAAAAACTTGACAAAAAAAAACTCTCGTTTGCCAATCATGACCCTTATCAGTTGAGCTGGGTGTTGGAGACTCTCAGAAAGATTCTGTCGTCGACCAATAGATTATTTCATATAGATTACGACGGGCCTCACTGGTGGCATTCATGTTGGACTCACTTTCATAGCATGCAACTAGAGCTGTTAATCGAGCCGAGTCGAGCCGAGTATTTGGTTGCCGAGCTCGACTCGAGTTTAATTCGAGCCGAGCTTGACTCGAGCTCGTTAGGAAAACGAGCTTTAAAATGTGTTCGAACTCGACTCATTAAATGTACATGTGATTCGAGCTCGAGCTCTAGCTCGACTCGTTTATCACAAACGAGTCGAGTTTCACGAGCTCGAGCTCGAGCTCGTGCAAATTAACCTTAATAAAAACCTATAATTTTTAATTTTTATAATTTTAATTTCTAAAATGACAAATATGCCCTTCATTAACGAGCTCTAACGAGCTAGTCGAGTATCTAACGAGCCGAGTAAGCTCGGCTCGTTAACTAAACGAGCATGTTTCGAGCTCGAGCTCGACTCGTTAACCAAAATTAACGAGCCGAGCTCGAGCCTTAACGAGCCGAGCTCTAACGAGCTTTCGAGTTACTCGATTGACTTAACAGCTCTACATGCAACTTAGTGTTTAGTTCCGGTCTGCAATAAAAATTTTGCTACAAAATGAGCAAAAGGTCATATACTAATTTTTTTTTTTTTACTTCCAAAGGTAGCAAAATGTACACACACATTCTTCATTCTTGAAAATATGATCTATGGAAATCAAAAAATCAAAATGCAATTTGAGTTCATCAAATTTACTCCCTCCGTCCCATTGAAAGTGTCATACTTTCCATTTTGGGATGTTTCAAAATATTTGTTATGTTAAAAAAGTCAAAACACTTTTTAGTATCTTTTTCTAATATAACCCTTATTTCTAATCATATGCATGTTATTATTCAAATTTAAATTTTGAATTTGTGAGGATAAAATTGAAAAGAGAAACACAAACATCACAATCAAGTCACTATTTTTAAAAAATTGGATTTTTAAAATATGACTAAATAATTAGAACGGAGGTAGTAACTTGCTTGATTGCCATTGTGCTCAAAATTTCTTGGCTGCGGCCACGGACAATAGAGTGGGCTATGTCTCTTCTTCTTAACCACCCTCAAGAGTTGCAAAAGGCTAGAGCTGAGCTAGATGAAACCATTGGTCAAAACCTTTTAATAGAAGATCAAGATCTTCCGAACCTGCCTTACCTACAAAGCATCATTTATGAATCGCAAAGATTATATCCAGCTGGTCCACTCCTCTTTCCACGAGAATCATCAAGTGATTGCACCATTGGAAAACTACAAAATGCCCTCTAAAACTATTTGGGAGAGAACGACTCAATAGTTGGTACAGGGCTCAGTATGCCTAAAGCCTTGCCATTAGAATAGGGATGTAATCAAATCGAATCGATCTCGACTATGGCAGAGAGAACGACTCAATAGTTGGTACAGGTCTCAGTGTGCCTAAAGTCTTACCATTAGAGTAGGGATGTAATCAAATCGAATCGAACTCGAGTATCGTCATACTCGAGCTCGACTTGACAAGCAAAAAGGATGCTCGAACTTGAACTCGAGCTCGATCTCAAGCGAGTAGTATTATTGGAAATCAAGTTCGACTTCGATACATTGCTTACAGATCTCGAGCTCGACTCACATGGATTTGATCATTGAGAGCCTTATCGAGTTCGAGTTAGAAAATTTCATTTTCTTGACAATTTTTGAACGAAAAGATATTATTACCCTTTAAAAAATTTTATACGACTTGAAACATTTTGTAAATTTAACCATTCTTTTGGGTATAAGGGTAATTTTATAATAATAATATATTAAAGAATTAAAATTTAAAACGATAAGGCTCAACAAACTTTCGAGTATTGCTTTTGGATACTCGAACTCGACTTATCGAGTCACTTGAACTCGATCAACCCAGGTTCGAGTCAAGTTTTTGACCGAGCTGCCCAGCCCTACATCAGAGGCAATCCGCAGCGCCCTTGCCAAGCCATGATTAAAGTTCTCGCTGGGATATGATATCGCATTTGCTAAAATACAATCTGCAGGTCTCTTTGTTTATTTGACTAATACCACCCCGTCTATTAGCTTTATTGTACTGATTATACTTTGGAATAATTTTTAGCTTATCTATAAAAAAAATTTACTAAAATACAAGGTGCCTAGATTGAGTTTTCAACGAGCGTCATAATTTGTGGCTTTGGATTCTCTACCCACTCAATTTCTGGGCCAATTTCTATTCCACTCTTTTTAAGGACAACAAGTGTATAGTTGCAACACTATTTTAGTATATGTACTTTAATATTTTACAAGACGTATTATTAGATATGAGTATTTGATCTAATGGTTTAATTTTTTAAAAAAATTTGTGAGCTTTTTAGGCATTTTGTAATGATTAAAGAGGAGGCGAAATAAGTTAAATTTTGTTACTAAATTGTGCAGGAGGAGGTGAAATAAGTTAACTCCAGTTGTTATGAAACTTTGTGAAGTCCGTTCGTCCCACCAAATTTGCTTTTAATTCATTCATTGCTATTCCATACCACACAAAAACGACGTCTAGTGACTAGTATATATTTTACTTTGTTAGGTGATTTTAAATGAGTTAGGTGTATTTTACAAAATATGGTCCAAGTTTGGCAAATTAGTTTGACTTTAATTTTGAGTTTGGCTCATGTAAATTAACTTACAAGCTCGACTCAAGTTGAACATAAATGAGCTTGATTTGAAATCAACTCTCTATTAAATCCCTGTGTGTTTCAACTCTATATAAGATGGAAAAGTGTGAAAGACAATGCACATAAATCTAGCTACACGAAGAAAAGCTCCTCTAACAAGAAAAAGAGAGCCATGGAACAAAATTTGTTGAGCAACATTGCCATATTGTTCTTAACCTTAATTCTTCCACTGCTCCTTTTACACAAAAAAAGGCAGAAAAAATCTCTGCCATCAAGCCCTCCTTCCTTGCCAATCTTAGGCCATCTTCATTTGCTAAAACCACCACTGCACAAAACCTTTAAGCACCTTTCTGATAAATATGGTCCAATATTTTCCCTAAGGTTTGGTAATCAACTTGCGGTTATAACATCTTCACCTGCTATTGTCGAAGAATGCTTAACCAAAAATGGCATTGTTTTCGCGAACAGGCCTTCTGGACTTGGTTCGAAGTACCTCAACTACGACGGTACCACTATAGCTACTGCCCCCTATGGTCCTCTCTGGAAAAGACTTCGAAGGATCTCTACTATGGAACTCTTCTCAGGAACTCGCCTTAACATGTTTTCGGCAAATCGACAGGATGAAACCAAGTTACTAGTGAAAAATCTATACAAAAAATCATCCCAGAATTTTGCAAGAGTGGAGATACGATCCCAGATGATGGAGATGACCATTAACAATATAATGACAATGTTTTCCGGAAAGCGGTATTATGGATATGAAGTGGAAGACAACAAGGAGGCTTTGCAATTTCGGGACATTGTTCGGGAAATGTTTGAGCTGGCGATTTTGAGTCCAGTGGATTATTTTCCAATTCTGAGATGGTTTGGTTATCAGAATCTGGAGAATAGAATGATTGCATTTCAGAAAAAATCTGATGAGTTCTTGCAACGTCTGCTAGACGAACAGCGAACTTCTCCAACTGGGGATGGAAGGAGGACGATTATGGAAATATTGCAGTCCATGCAAGAATTGGAACCTGAATTCTTTTCGGATGATATCATCAAAGGTTTTGTACTGGTACGTAGATTTAATACAGATCAGTGCTTAATGTCACTCCATGCACTTTCTAAAAAAGAAAGATTCAAACCCAAATTTGGAAATGATCATGAAAAATCACATTTACATAGGATTGTGACACAGTCCTTTCCACCACTCAACAATCCTAAGTTTGAGCAGCTATATACTACTTTTATCCTTATTTATCATGCACTCTTCAATGTTTATATCACCTTTCACTTTAAAGTTTTAATTTGCATGATATGCTGCTTGAAATTTTTTGTGTTTGAATACGCCCTGATGATGATATAGTGGTACCTTTTTTCTTTTTTAATTTTTTTGATAAGTGAGAGATTTTAAACCCAGAACCTCTTACTTATAATTTCTCTTACCTTATCACCTAACTCAATCCTTTCCCTAATATAGTGATATTTATCAAATGAAATAAATTAACAGAAGGGAGAAATATAATTTTGATCCCTAATGTTTGGGCTATATGTTAAACAGGTTCTTATTATTTAGATCAAACAAATATGATTGTCAAAATTTTTGATTTTCTTCGAATTTAGCACAATTAGTGGAAAACTACAATAGTTAACGGTTAAAATCAAATAGGCGCTAGTAAAAAATTTTGAGTTTATAATTTTGATCCCTAATGCTTAAGAGTATTGATCTATGTAATCGCTTAGATTTGAATATTTATGATCCCCAATATTTGGCCTATATATATTAAATAGGTTATTATTTGGATCAAACAAATGTGATTGTGAAAATTTTTGATCCCTAATGTTTAAGAATATTGATCTATATAATCCCTAATGTGACTTTATAATGTTGATCCCTAATGTTAAAGAGTATTGATCTGTATAATCTCTTAGATTTTAATAGTTATAATTAGCGTTTTAAGATGAAATTGCATTTCAAGCTGAAGCATGATGGTTCCTTTCATGGATTTCTGCTGCTTTTGCTCGTATCAGCAACGATTTAGCCAAATTGAGAACCATTTGGAATGTACTAAGCGTATCATTGATCAAAACTTTAAAAAGCGCATAGTGGAATAAACTCAAAATGAAAATGTGAAAAAGAAGCATGTAAGTGGCACATCATTTTCTCTTATAAATGAACTGCATAGTGCATAGGTAGGCAAAACCTTTTCTTGAATATCCAAATTTTTGGTGTTCCTTCAAATATTTCATAAAAAAGAAATGTAATAAATATCTTATACTTGTTGATGTACACACATAGATATATTACAAAAATACAACACTATTTTTAAAAAAAATGTTTAAAAAAAAGGTGAGAAAATACTTACTATTATTAAAATCTGGTGTTATGATTTACCATTTATCAATTTTCTTAGTGCACTTCATCACGGCAATACTTAGAGTAGTCTCACTTGTCACCAACCTCATGCCTTGAATCCTTCTATCTTTACCTCATTTAGATAGGAGATTATATGAAATATGACTTGGAATAATTATTATAATACTTTTTATGATGTGATGTATGTGAGATAAAAAGGTTGTTGAGAAAATAAAAAATTAATTGAAATTGTAATTGTGATACAAGTAAAATAATATTTAGAAAAAATATTGCTATTCAAACACTCTCGCTGTTACTTGTAGGACAATGTAAAACTAAACTAAGTCTGGATACTTCAACAAATTATTCTTGATTAAATTCTACTTAAGACTCTTAAATTATAGACGTATGCTGTTTAAACTTTAGACTTCATTTTTTGAATAAGTTACTTCCTAAAATATGAAATTTATTCACTTTAGTCCTTAAGCTTCATTTTCAGATACTTTGCCCCCTAGAGTATAAGACCTACCCAACAAAATTTTCAAAACTAATGGAATAGTAGGCAAGTGATGCTCAAAGTTTGAGGAGTAAAGTGAGATGGATTTAAGGTTTCCAAATATGAAGTTTAAGAACTAAAGTAGAATGAATTTCATATTTTATGGGGTAAATTATCCAAAAATGAAATTTAAGGGCTAAAAGTGGAAGTGCATCCATAGTGTAAGGCTCCAAAGTGGAATTTAGCCACTAATCTTTCTACTAATTGCTACCAAAATTGGGATGAGTTAATGCAGTCCAAGCTCTTGACCAATTAAGCAACACTGATACATTGAGCATCAGTTTAGTTCGACCCCAAATATTGACAAGTAAAATTGCATTTTTTTTTCCTTTTCCAAAAGTCTTAACTTGATTTTAATACTGGTGTGCCAAGATTCTACTGGCTGCTGGATCAGAGACTTCATCTTCAACAATAGAGTGGACTATGTCTCTTCTGCTCAACCATCCTAAAGAGCTGGAAAGGGCTAGAGCTGAGCTAGATAAAAACATTGGTCAAAATCGTTTGGTGGAAGAAGAAGATCTGCCTAAGCTGCCTTATCTCCAAAGCATCATCTATGAATCACAAAGATTACTTCCAGCCACTCCGATTCTTCTTCCACGTGCATCATCAAGTGATTGCACCATTGGAAACTACACCATACCCTCTACAACTATATTGATTGTAAATGCTTGGGCTATTCATAGGGATCCTCAGCTGTGGGATGACCCTGAGAGTTTCAAGCCAGAAAGGTTCTTAGGCTTGGAAAATGATGCATACAAGCATAAGTTCATACCATTTGGTCTTGGTAGGAGGAAATGTCCTGGCGCTGGCCTCGCCAATCGGCTGGTGGGATTGACTCTGGGATCATTAATTCAGTGCTTTGAATGGGAGAGGATCAGCAATGAGTTGGTAGACTTGTCTGAAGGTACAGGTATTACAATGTCTAAAGCCTCGCCGTTGGAGGCAATTTGCAAGCCTCGTGAATCCATGGTCAAATTTCTTGCTGGGATTTGATGGCATTTGCTCAAATAGAAATAAGTGGCCGTACGTCTATTTTGACTTTTTAACTTGTAACACTATTTTAGTTGTAGCAGATAATATGTATGTTAATGCATGACCAAAGGATAAAGATTGGTCCCAATTAAAAAAAAATGCAGATGGATCGATATAGAATATGAAAGAAATAAAAAGATTGTGTTATATGGAAATGGATTAGTTCCACTTTGTACTCTTCAATTATACTTGCATTTTTCTTTTGGTCCTTTAATTTTAAAAAGGGACACTATAGTCCCTAAAATATAAAATTTGTCCTACTTATTTAAAATCGTTGATGGAATTAAGAACTAAAGTAAGACAAATTTCGTAATTTAGGAACTAAAGTGAGACGGGTTGTATACTTCAGGGACTAAAGTATCCCAAATTAAAGTTCAAAAACCAAAATAGAGATTCGAATATAGTTAAAGAGTGCATATTGCAATTAATCCTATAGAAATTGCGAGTGCATGTATAACTAAAAAGTGAGAAGAATAAATCCAATAAAAACTTCTAAAATTAAAAGCTTTTTATTATTCAATTAATATAAATCTACTTAGCAAACCACCACGAGGAATAATAGACCCGACCGGGATTTCCATTGTGGTTATCAAGGGTTATCACAATCAGGATGAGTTAATGCAAGCCAGCCACTTGAGTAATGGATAACTGTTTACGTTGCATGATTTTAGTATGTTTTACTATTTAGTTTTTGGTGTGTTTTCTTCATTTTAATAGCTAAATAATTAGGCTTCTAGTGAAAATTTGTGGTTTAAGTGAGAAACGTTACATTTTTATGCAATTAAGTGGTTTAAACTTCATGTTTTTATAAGTTTTAATTATTCAATCATCAATTAGAATGAAGTGACAAAATATTTGGATGGCCCTTGATGATTTTGAAGTGATATCAAGTGAACATGAAGTGTATAATATTCATGAAATGCAATCAAGTTCAAGGAAGAAAAAATTGATAACTATGACACCTTCTAGTATTTTAGTTATAACTTTAACTACAAGTATTAGATTAAAATGATCCTTGAATTATTTAAAGCTAAGATGTAGGCCTATATTTTTTGTGAGATATCCAAATCCAATTCATGCGTTTTCATGGTCAAAAAGTTGAAATATAGCATTACATTTCTGCTGCAAAATTTGAAATAGGGTTCTAACCATTAGGGGTACTTTGGTTGCTTCTAAGTCTATAGAGTTCCAAATAACTTGATTCTTGATGCATTGAAAAGTTAACTCAAAGGTTTCAACTTTCATTCTTGGTATAAGAGCTAGTTTGGCTTCCATGATCAAGAAAATTGCAGTCCAAGTTGATTAAAAAATAGAGCAAAGTCGAAGGTTAGTCAAAAAGTGCAAAACCTGCAATCAACTGGATATGCGACCTGGGTACCTGAGGCATAACTCGCGGATCTTGCCTCATGGATCCTGATTTCAGCTATGCAAGTGGTAGAGCAACTTGAAGCTTGTTTTCACAAACTTTTTGACTCTTTCATGCCAGTGGATATTACATTGAGTTACTCAATGTATAACTATACACACCTATGGACTTATTCGATTTTGATATGAAGACTAATATTTGCTTGAAATTAGCTAAAGTTAGCTGGTGGCCATCTTGTAAGACTATGAAGCAAGTCAAAGTAAAATGTAAAGCATGTTGTTGTCCATGATGCTAATGAGATGCTATTCTCTCCTATTACTTACACAAGATTCAATTACATCTACAAAATTAGGAGATTAGTTGAATACACTAAAGGTCCAAAAACAATGTTCTTAAATGTGAAGGATTAAGAAAAAAAATTAAATTATACAATTTAAAGAAATAAAAAATATATAGAAATTTTAGAAATTGTAAGGTTAAATGTGATGTATAGGTTAACGTGCAATTTTAGAACTTGTGCCACCACTATCTCTAGACTAAATCTTTTTCAACTTGAATTAATTTGCACTGTGTACATGAACTACCAATCTTAAGAACTTCAGTATTTCATATTATCACTTTATTGCGCATTGTTCAATTAATTTTAACAATTAATGAATTGCTCTATCTTATGTTCTAAGGAAAAGACTTTCCTATCCCTAATTTATGGCTTTTTAAAAAAAATATTGTTATCCATTTAGGACTGCTAAAATCTTGTTATTCAAAAAATAGCTTCCACATTTTTATTGGTCATCAATAAATTAGAGACGTATGTTGCACATTAAGTTTTTAAGATGCAAACTACAAATTGGTGATAGTTTGAGCTTGAAAATTTTTTTTTTGGGCAAGTTTGAGCTTGCAATTTTCATACACCCCTTCAACTTCCAGTCTAACATGGTTTCCACAATAATGTGCTAAGTTGCTACTAACTGCAGGATCAAACACTTTAGCCATCACAGTAGAGTGGGCTATGTCTGTTCTGCTTAATCATCCTCAAGACCTGAAAAGCGCTAGAGCCGACCTAGATAAAACCATTGGTCAAAACCATTTATTAGAAGAACAAGATCATCCTAAGCTGCCTTATCTCCAAAACATCATTTATGAATCACAAATATTATATCTATCGGGCTGCTTCTTGTTCCACACGAATCATCAAGTGATTGCACCATAGGAAACTACAAATACACACACACACACACAGAGGCAAACACATACACATACACGATTACCTTGCATTTTAATAGCATTGCAAAACCTTGCCACTCTTGATTGTATTAATAATAATGAAATGTGCAGTTGTAAAAGATAAAATTTGCATGTATATTGGTGCCATCAAGTATATCAATTCCTGAGAAAGGGTTGGATGGACGGTAAAATGGAAGAAAATGTAAGTAGGAGATTCTAGATTTAAAATTCTTCACTTACAAAAGAAAAAGACAAAAAAAAGTAAACCAATCCCTATCAGCACCTCTCTAAAAGATGGAAATGGACATTATACAATGCATATAAATAGTCCCCACACAAAACTTCACTTATAGGAAAAAGAGAGCCATGGAACAAAATTTCTTCAGCAACGTTTCGTTATTGTTCTTTCTTCTCTTTAGCTTTACCCTATCGCTCCTCCTTTTTCACAAACAACGACAGAGAAAAACCCTGCCACCAAGTCCTCATTCCTTGCCAATAGTAGGCCATCTTCATCTGGCAAAACAACCACCGCACAAAACCCTGAAGCACCTATCTGATAAATATGGTCCAATATTTTCGCTAAGGTTTGGTAATCAACTTGTGGTTGTAATATCTTCATCGGCTACTGTCGAAGAATGCTTCAAGAAAAACAACATTATTTTTGCTAATAGGCCTCATTCCCTTGCCGGGAAATACCTCAACTATGAATACACCACCATAACTACCACGCTTTATGGTTCTCGAAAATATTCTATCATGCACCAAATTTTAATAAAATATAAATACCCCGTTTTCTACAAATATATAGATTGTTTATTGAGTAAAGAATATTAGGTATTGATCCCACAGAGAAAATTGTCAATTACCGTTAGTTTTTAAATTTCTTTATTATTTAGACTGTCACAAATATAAGAAATTAAATCTACACTCCAAACATAAAATAAAAGTAACAAAAATGATTTTAAAAAGCTCTTAGGATTTTGGAATTCCTTACTACTCTTGCAAGTGAAAATTACAAGTTAGTTGTGACGTGCGCGGAGTATACATATACAATTAAGCTCATCCTAATCAAGTTTTACATTTATAAACTCCTAAATACCCCACACGCGATTTATCGCAAGTATACGAATCGTGAGCGAGTATAGGGTATTAAGGGTCGATCCCACAAGGAAGATTGCAATTACCGGTACTACTAAAGCTTCTCTATTATTTAGACTATCAATGAATTATAACAAATTAAACCTACTGAAATTATACAAAATAACAAATGAAAGCTCCTTAGGTTGTGGTATCCCTAACTACTCATGCAAGTGTTATATTTGGATCATTGAGTACTACATCTAGGCTAGTATGGTGTAATTTCCTTATGCATTTGAATCCTACTTTCGTAGTGAATCAATTATACTTATAACTAATCCATACCTATTCTCATGGTTATGAAATTAGCTACAAGTTCATTTCTTCAATGAAATTACATGAAATGAATCACTAAAAACCACATAAGTGCACCTCTACTTTCGTGAGTGTACTCCCTATGTTTAGCACTTCTTGAACTAGTGTTAAATCTCAATTTTCATTGCAGAAACAACACCTTAGATCATCACAATCAATGGTACCAGATTAATCATGATTTAAAGAGCTAAAATGCTAAATAACTTGCTCAAATCATAGCAGTCAAATAGCCAAATAATAAGCACTAACAATCATAGAAAGTTCAACCAAACCCAAGGTATAAACTTTAGAAACACATAATAAACACAAAATCCAGAACTTGTATATTAACTAAACTTGGAATCAAATACAAAGATAAAGAGTTTGGAAGGAATACAACCCTCGTCACATGAGCTTTCTTCCTTGCCTTCTTCATCCTCCATCTTCATCCTAATCTAGATAATAAACAAGAATGGAAAAGCTACACTACTCTATACTAAGCTAAACTAACACTAGGGAGATGAAAGAGCTACATTTCTGCAGCTTCAAGCTTTCTCCCGTAGCTCACTCTATATTTTTCTGCTATGAACTCCCCATCTCCTTTTTTGCAATGAATTTGGCTATTTAATGATGAAAGGTGGTCAAGAAATGAGGATTACATCTCCCTTTTACAGCTGGGAATGTTTCTCACATGTCTAGCATCCAATGTGAGTTGGTGGAGGTGAAATTGAGTTTTACGCGTACAGAGCAGCCTTTTCTGACCAGTGATCCGAGCTGCTACAGTACCTCGGATCCGTATGGATCCGAGCTCGGATCCACTAACCCAGAAACAACCGAGGGTTCGGATGAATAGTGGATCCGAGTGTGGATCACTTGCTCTGTTTTTGGCCCAACTTCAACCGATCTTTTCTTGATGATAAAAGCTGATTTAGCTCTTGACCAAAACATTAAACTTGTAGCCCTTTGAGTTAGCTTTCCAATGCATCAAGAATCACCTCATTTGGATCTGTGTAGGCTGAGAAATGACTGAAATACCCTTACCTACTCATTGCCCTGTTCCAGTTTCGACCAGTAGAAATTTGCTATTGTAATTCGGCATTTTGACCTGGAAAACCTTCAAACTGGATTTAGATGTCTTCACCAAAGTTGTAGATCTATCTCTTATCTTCAAATGGGTTCAAGAATCATCCCAATCCGATCATTGTAACTCAAGTTATAGCCGAAATACGAAAATGTGTCAAAACTGTCAAAATACACAAAATCCAAGTAAAAAAGTGATAAAAACCTCATTTAATCACTTAAAAACATTTATTCACCAATTATAGCCAAAATGATTCATATTCTTCCAATAATATAACCAAAGTGACTAAAAATAATATAAAATGTCATACAATTATTACGTAAATTAGTCACTTATCAAACTCCCCCACACTTAAATCATTGCTTGTCCTCAAGCAATTCACACATAATCAAATGCAATGATTCAAGAGGTGAAACAATATATGCACTTTGTCCAATTTAATTCCTCAAGACTTGGAAAATAATCATTATACAATTATTCAATTTACACTAAATACTCATAATATCAAGTAAAGGAAAGATAATTATACCCTAAATTCAACAAGTTAAACTTAATCTCTTACCCTAACTTAATTTTACAAATAAGCGAATCACATAGTCAATTTATAGCTTTCCTCCTCCTATAATCATCTTTTTCTCAAAATTCTATAACTAAGAGGGATTTATTCACACAAATTTTACTTAAATAGTGAGAATGCCTTTTTACGCGAAAATCGACACTTTTAGGTGAAGATCCCCGGTTACTCAATATTTCACTTATTCAAGTTGCTATGCATACTCTTAATTCAAGTACCTTTTTACGCGAATGTCGACATTTGTTGATGCCAACCCCCGGTTACTCGGTACATGAATCATTGGAGTAGAACAATTTTTATTTACTTTCTCTTTTTTTTTTCTTTTTCAGAAATAAAGGACAATAAATAGATAACCCCTCTTAGAAAATATATAAGAATAATCAAAGGAGGAATATAACCTTTATCGACTATATCAATCACTTACTTGCAAAATTAAGTAAAGAGAAGAAATCTCATTAAACATGTAAAATTATAGGCATAATTTTCCTCACTTTACCAAATATACTTTCTAAAATGTAAAAATTCTAATTGCATAATACTATTTCCAAGTTAAATGAGGACTAAACCTTCCAACATACATATAAAGTTTCAACAATTGGAAGAATATAAACATTTAAAGTTGGAACAAATTAGCCCTTTTTGAATGAAAATGCAAAAATTTGAAGAACTTTTGGGCCATAGTGACATATTGGACAAGATGTTAGACAAATTTTGACGGAGTTTCCCCGTATAAATGGAAGAAAACTCCCTGCCAACAAACCCAATTTCAGGCAAATTATCCACATGGCAAATAATTCAAACATAACTCCAATATTTCTAAGCATTTATATCCACAAAATATCATCACATGGCAAGTAAATGCAAGTTTAATATTTTCCTCTCCCACACTTAAACTTCACATTGTCCTCAATGTGAGAAAGGAAAAATAACGAAAATAAGAGAAAGTAATACTCCCCTAATGAACTTGCGCGATCCGAATCCATGGCAATGTGATGAATTTCCAACTTTACTTGAAAGAATGGAGACTTCAATTAATGCACCTTGAAAAAAAGACAAAAATACAATTCTTAAGAATAAAAGCTTGCAACCAACAAGAAGAAAAGTGGAGTTGAAGGAGGAAAAAGAGGGAAGAATGAAGAAAAGTGGTCCGAGGCTTCGTTTGGAAAGGATCCGAGGTCGTTTTTGAAAGGATCCGAGGACGGATCATGATAAGTGAGCTCGGATCAAGAAGCTCAAATTTTTTCTGATTGCAGAAGTGGATCCGAGGCCTCGGATCCATATGGATCCGAGCTCGGATCAAGAAGCTCGAAGTTTTTCTCTGATTGCAGAAGTGGATCCGAGGCCTTGGATCCATATGGATCCGAGGCCTTGGATCCATTGAATCTGCACTTATTGCAGAATTTTTGCAATTTTCAGTTTGACCTCAATTCTTCAAAATACACCCTAGATCATTTCTATGTCAAAATAAACCATTCACACACATGTAAAATGATCTAAACATGCATTCTAAACCTCTTTAATGCATCAAAAACCATAATTACTGAATTTGAGGTATTGAGATCTTTGATCAAACTTCGCCTTTTTCACCTCATTTGGTCACTTTTGCATCTTTTTCCAAAACCTACAAATGAAAAATAACAAAATAACTCAAACTTATACTTTAAACATAAAATCACTCCAAAGTAACACCAACTTAAACAAGCATTGGGTTGCCTCCCAATAAGCGCTTCTTTAAAGTCAATAGCTTGACTATATCACCTCATTTTTCAAGGAGGCTTAGTTAACGAATAATCCACCATTTTAGGCCTTGGTGGATCATTGTAAGGTGACTTAATAGAAAAAGCCACATGAACTAATGATGTGAGAAATGGAAGTGACTTACCTATTCCAAGTGTTTCATAGATATTACCTTGAATATGCACCACTTGAGAATTTACCAAAGGAAATGTCATGAGAGTATCTTGGGCAGCAATACCCTTAGAACCTATACTTTCAATGCACTCCTCAAGAGGGGTGAAAAATGAGTCATTAAAACTCACCTCTTGAGGCTCAAAGTTAGTTTCAAAGGTATTATCATGTGAAATGGATATTTGCTCATTGAAATATAATTGAGATTCATCATTTTCATCCAAATGCAATCCATTTTCACATACAACATTTCCACGATTCATGCTAGGATCATTTTGCAAATTATTAGAAGAAATAACTTCACACAATACATTCAATTGCTCATGTATTCTACCATAGTGAGAAGCTAATTCATCTATTCTTTCCTCAATCCTATCAAAACGGTCGGAAGTTGCATTTGCTAGCTTTTCTAAAGCTAACTCCCAAGATGGCTTAGAATCATTAGCTACTCTTTCTATTGCCAACTCCCAAGATGGTTTTGATTCATATTGGACACTTTCAGGTTGGTGATCATAAAAATATGAATTATCACTATAAGTACATTGATTATTCCAACCATAAGCAGGAGAATTGCTCCAATTAGCACTATATTGATCAAACAAGGATTGTAATGCTCTAATTCATCATAATAATCCACATTTTGTGCTTGCATACATGTATTAATAGCATGATAACCTCCACACAAGTCACAAATCACATGATAAGAATTGAAAGCATTAACATTCCTCCCTTGCTCAATTTCATGCATCATGGTGTCCATTTGAACTTGTAACTTAATTACATCAAATTTTGCCTTTAAGCACCTTAAACCATCTTCAAAAGATATACATTCAGTAAATTCTTGGTTACCTCTGTTGAAGGAGCTTTGCACTTGGTAACCATCCATTTCCAATCTTCCACTTCTCAAGCATTGTCCTCCAAATTGACCTACCCTTCTCATTACCTAAAATTGCTTTTAAACAACCTCAAAAGCAAAATTAGTAAGAAAAATAGGTAATGAAACATACACACATAAAATACAAAAATGACAGAAAATAACATTCACATTATAACTAATATTATGTCTAAACTAATAAAGTTGCTCTTCACACCGATATTGCCAAATCTTCCCCGGCAACGGCGCCAAAAACTTGACGTGCGCGGAGTATACATATACAATTAAGCTCATCCTAATCAAGTTTTACATTTATAAACTCCTAAATACCCCACACGCGATTTATCGCAAGTATACGAATCGTGAGCGAGTATAGGGTATTAAGGGTCGATCCCACAAGGAAGATTGCAATTACCGGTACTACTAAAGCTTCTCTATTATTTAGACTATCAATGAATTATAACAAATTAAACCTACTGAAATTATACAAAATAACAAATGAAAGCTCCTTAGGTTGTGGTATCCCTAACTACTCATGCAAGTGTTATATTTGGATCATTGAGTACTACATCTAGGCTAGTTATGGTGTAATTTCCTTATGCATTTGAATCCTACTTTCGTAGTGAATCAATTATACTTATAACTAATCCATACCTATTCTCATGGTTATGAAATTAGCTACAAGTTCATTTCTTCAATGAAATTACATGAAATGAATCACTAAAAACCACATAAGTGCACCTCTACTTTCGTGAGTGTACTCCCTATGTTTAGCACTTCTTGAACTAGTGTTAAATCTCAATTTTCATTGCAGAAACAACACCTTAGATCATCACAATCAATGGTACCAGATTAATCATGATTTAAAGAGCTAAAATGCTAAATAACTTGCTCAAATCATAGCAGTCAAATAGCCAAATAATAAGCACTAACAATCATAGAAAGTTCAACCAAACCCAAGGTATAAACTTTAGAAACACATAATAAACACAAAATCCAGAACTTGTATATTAACTAAACTTGGAATCAAATACAAAGATAAAGAGTTTGGAAGGAATACAACCCTCGTCACATGAGCTTTCTTCCTTGCCTTCTTCATCCTCCATCTTCATCCTAATCTAGATAATAAACAAGAATGGAAAAGCTACACTACTCTATACTAAGCTAAACTAACACTAGGGAGATGAAAGAGCTACATTTCTGCAGCTTCAAGCTTTCTCCCGTAGCTCACTCTATATTTTTCTGCTATGAACTCCCCATCTCCTTTTTTGCAATGAATTTGGCTATTTAATGATGAAAGGTGGTCAAGAAATGAGGATTACATCTCCCTTTTACAGCTGGGAATGTTTCTCACATGTCTAGCATCCAATGTGAGTTGGTGGAGGTGAAATTGAGTTTTACGCGTACAGAGCAGCCTTTTCTGACCAGTGATCCGAGCTGCTACAGTACCTCGGATCCGTATGGATCCGAGCTCAGATCCACTAACCCAGAAACAACCGAGGGTTCGGATGAATAGTGGATCCGAGTGTGGATCACTTGCTCTATTTTTGGCCCAACTTCAACCGATCTTTTCTTGATGATAAAAGCTGATTTAGCTCTTGACCAAAACATAAAACTTGTAGCCCTTTGAGTTAGCTTTCCAATGCATCAAGAATCACCTCATTTGGATCTGTGTAGGCTGAGAAATGACTGAAATACCCTTACCTGCTCATTGCCCTGTTCCAGTTTCGACCAGTAGAAATTTGCTATTGTAATTCGGCATTTTGACCTGGAAAACCTTCAAACTGGATTTAGATGTCTTCACCAAAGTTGTAGATCTATCTCTTATCTTCAAATGGGTTCAAGAATCATCCCAATCCGATCATTGTAACTCAAGTTATAGCCGAAATACGAAAATGTGTCAAAACTGTCAAAATACACAAAATCCAAGTAAAAAGTGATAAAAACCTCATTTAATCACTTAAAAGCATTTTTCACCAATTATAGCCAAAATGATTCATATTCTTCCAATAATATAACCAAAGTGACTAAAAATAATATAAAATGTCATACAATTATTACGTAAATTAGTCACTTATCATTTAACTTTGGCCTCAACCTTTTTCTTTCCCCTCGAGTTTTTCCCTTTCTCGTTCTCACTCAATTCTAGTTCGAGTTCACTCAACTCTTTTGATTGTTTACTCTCATTTTGCACTTCACACTTCTCAACTTACTCTAGCTTCTGGCCATTTTGCTCAAATTGATGTTTCACATATGCTAAGTCAACACAAAGTTGCTTAGAATTAAGCGACACAAGCCTGGTACGACGGCAATTAAATGTGAAGGAATACTTATTAGTATATCCATCATATTTGACCTCTCGACTAAACATCCACCATTGTCCCAACAGCACATGCGTCACTTGAATGTGTGAGGACTTGCAAATTCCTTATATTTTCTCAAATTCCCTTTTATTTGAAAATTATTTGGTAATTATTATTCATACCATCCTACGGCTAAATCACCCTAGAAAAGTGCCAAAAGTCATAGGAAATTAGGGTTTTCCTATTCGTTTTCAATTCAAGGTGAAATAAGAATTTTCGTGTATCCGCAGTGTAATTATCCGGTACAGAGTACGGATCAAATTTGGTGCTTAAGAGTGACTTTTAAGTGAGAAATAATATGTGATTAGAAGCAATGATAAAAAGTTAGTGAAAAGAAAAAAAAAACCCTAGTACGTGTGATTTAAGGAAAAACGGCTCGAACCGACGCGTACCGTGTACTACCAATTTAACCACCACTTGATCACCACTTTCTTGCCATACAAGCTTATCACTAATTGAGCAAAAATATCTTCTCCCTCATGGCTATCTCTTGACCGAAATTTGTGGCTAAAATGCAAGGAAAGAAAGAGAAAATTTGTGTGGTTGTGGTTGAGCCAAGTGTTGGCCAACATGTGGTCTAAATTAATCCTAATCTTCTTGCTTTCTTATCTTCCAAATCTAGCTCATTCTTCCTCATTTCTTCTTCTTCTTGGCCGAGACAAGAGAGAGAGAAAAGGGAGAGCAAGAAACAACCATTTTCTTCTTGATTTGCACCATCCAAGTGAGAAACAAAAATTCTAAACCGATTAAGTTGTTATCTAGCTCAAGTGCTACCTACCGGTGTAATTTACTTGAGGAACAAAGGCCTTAAACACTTGTTTCTAGTCTCCTTAGAAAGGTATACATGCTAGAACCTTGACTCTCCGATTAAATTCGCGATTAGTTGCTAAATATGTCACATATGGTTGAATTATTGATGTATGTGGTGAAATAGAGGCTTGGATCATGATTTTCCATTTTTATTGGAATTTTTACAGCTTTCCTATAATTTTTCTAGTGCTTAAAAATTGGGGCTTTGATGTTTATAATCTGATATGGGAAGTTAAGGTAGTGAAGCAAGCCAAAAATAAGGAAATTAGCAATTGATTGCAAGAATCCCAGATTTCTGGAAAATTTCAGTTCAGTTCTGCCCGGTTTTAGTACTCATAGTTAGAGGCCGAATTAGGCTTGGCCTAAACATAAAAGTTGTAGAAATGGTATTTTATAGGTGCCTACAAAATTTCAGCCCAATCGGAGTAATGTAGACTGAGAAAAGGGCAAAATACTCTCGCTGCCCTAGGATGCATTCCAGTGACCCGTGTTCGACAATTCATCCAGTTAATCGTGTTTGTTCACTATGATACGTACTAATTTAGCCAATGGCCAAAACATGAAAGTTTTAGTGTTCTGTCTTAGCTTTTAAACGCCTCCAAGAACACCTTAATCGGACCTTGGTAACCTGAGATATAGCCATTTAAATGTAGTGCGGTTAATTATCCGACTAGTTGGATTTTGGTTCTGTAAATTGGGAATTTGACTAGGTTGCATTGGAAACTGGACTAAGTGATCTTCATGAAAATTGTAGCCCTGTGTCTTAGCTTCGAAACGGCATAAGATTCATCCCAATCTGATAAGCGTAGCCTCGGATGTGTTCTTTCCGCAACCACACGTCAAATCTGTCTTTTGCTAGATTGCATTTCCGCACTTGTTATTAGTTTAATTCTTGTTCTTATATTGTTTTGAGCCTATGGAACGGCTATTGACTTGAATCTATGATATGTATGACTTTGGGATTGGTTGAGGAAAAATAATGAAGCCATAAATGGCTGAAAAATAGGTAAACACAAAGGGCGTGCTGCCCAAATTTTCGCTTAAGAGCTAAGTTTCTATTTGAACTTATATATTTTCGATTGGCAAATCCTATGACTGTTTTTCCATCTTAAAACATGATCCTTCTTCAATTGGAAACTCCAAATATTTACTTACTCTTACCCAAATAAAGAGGAGTGGTTTAGGGTTTTTCTTGAGTATTTTGGCCTCCCTTTTACATGAATTTCATTAAGGCATTTAGTCTATAATATCTACTTGAATATGAGATGATTTTGAACCGTATAAATGATTCCGAAAACAGTATTTCTTAGCCTATCTAGTTGGATTCCGACTTGTCGTTAGTTCAAGGATTTCCATTGGAAAATTTTATGACCCTTTTGAATTTGGTTTCACGCTTGGATTACGAAACCCTAATTATTTCCGATCACAGATTCAAATACCCTCTTTTCACTTAAGAATCATCTTTATACGTCCTACTAGTAATTAGTCGGACTTTCTTTAATTTTACCTAGTTGATTTACTAGATAATTTGTAATATGTTCTCTTGCTTAATTTTAGGTTTCATTGCTGATTGAGGAATTGGACGTTATTTTGCTTGTATAGGTGAGTGTTCCTTGTTTGTTATGTTTCTTGATTATATGGCTTCTATATATGACTGATAACATGTTAAACGCTTTCAATGATTAGCCAAAACGAGTTTTCTAGGCGAGTGTGTATTTTATCGCACTCAGCCTAAATGATTGTGAACTTTTCAATGATTGAACGATTGAAATGCTACTTGTGCATGAATGTAAGCCTTTTGGCTGAACTGGCCACTGCCCCTTGTTACCGATCGACTCGAGCCAGAAGCGGACTCGGTCGGGCGATATGGTGACCTAGGTGAACGTTTGGTATACTCGAGTATTACCTTGTAGGTTGGTGGAGGTTGGTGGAGCCTGGCCAATGTCCAGGAAAGGGTGAATGAAATGAACGAATGAACGAACGAACGAGGGTTTTATGTATAAACGAAAAATGCATTTTCAAATGAATGAAGGAAAGGGGAATGACAGGAGAACGAACGAACGAACGAATGAACGAACGTATCCTTTTAATGAATGTGTTTATCGCTTTGTATTGTAAATGTTTTCTTGAATTATGGGTTAATGTATTGGGTTTATTACTTGTATATGTGTTCGAAACCTCACTGAGCTTTCAAGCTCATCCCTTTAGTTTTGTTTTCCTTAACAGGGGATGGCGAGCAGGATGAGAGCATAGACTAGCCAGTTTAGTTCTGTTGTAATGGTTCTCGCCCTAGTGCTTGGCACGGGCTGGACATATGAAGGATTGAGAACCTTTGTATATTCGATGTTTATACTCTCTTTTGGGATGGCAATGTATATAAGTTCCGCTTTAAGTTTTGGATAGTTGCCTATTTATTCTTGTGGTTTTATTCCGATTTTAATTGAGAACTGGAGTGATCGACTGAGTCCTGGCGAGAGCTGGGCAGGCGACCCGCCGAACCTTGGGGTACGCCCTAGGGGGAGGTGGGGCCGTCATAGAATGGGAACTACATCACACAACACCTCATCCACGTATTGGCCAATAGGAAAAGGAACAAGTGTGTGCTTAGTAACCCAAATATCACCACTAGCACTTTGCAATTTGTAAGGTCGAAGATGATCAATGATTGGAAGATTCAATTTTTCAACCAAGACAGTACTTGCGAGGTTAATTTCACAACTCTTATCAATGGCTAAGCTGCAAACTCTATCCTTGATCTGGCAACGAGTATAGAACCAGTCATTTTTTTTGAGCTTTGACGATTTCCAATTGCTCGGTTATCTCTCGCAATGCCACAATATTTACTCCTTTAGGCACAAGATGGTGAAGCTCCAGTTGAGCATTCGTTTTCCAAGTAAGTCTTATACAGTTTCTTCATACATACCAGCATTTCATTTTTGCCGCCACTAAACATGGGTCAGTCCCACCAGTGAGCATTTTCATTGCCACTGAACATGGGTCAGTCCCACCAGTGAGCATTTTCATTTTTCATTGCCACTAAACATGGGTCAGTCCCACTAGTGTGCATTTTATTTTCATCGCCACTAAACATGGGTCAGTCCCACTAGTGAGCATTTTGTTTCCACTGCCACTGAACATGGGTTAGTCCCACCAGTGAGCATTTTATTTTCTTTGCTACTAAACATGGGTTAGTCCCACTAGTGTGCATTTTGTTTTCATTCTCGCTAGACATGGGTCAGTCCCACTAGCGTGTATTTTGTTTTCTTTGCCACTAAACATGGGTTAGTCCCACTAGTGTGCTTTTTGTTTTCGTTACCGCTAAACATGGGTCAGTCCCACTAGCGTGCATTTCATTTATACTGCACTAGCGTTGGGTCAGTCCCACTAGTGAGCATCATTTACACTACCACTAGCCGTTTGGGTCAGTCCACTAGTGCACTTTGTGAAACCCTAAACCTTGCATATTTTCTAAGTGTTTTGGTTTACTCTTGTTCCCGTTTAATTGAAGTATTGTTCACTAATCGTTTTAAAAACGGGAAGGCTTTGTTGTTATGTGCAATTATGTATGAGCTCTGTATGTATGTGTACGTGTTAGAAGTACAATTGAGCGTGGCAATCAAACTTGGAAAAGAGGAAAAATTTTGCGAAAATGCTGAAGGACCGAATCCGGCCGGAAATCCGGCCAGTTCTTGGCCGGATTGTTGGCCGGATTGTGGAGAAGTTTTGAAAAAAATGAGTTTCGTCTCTGCCTCATATCCGGCCAGGAATCCGGCCAGAAACCGGCCGGATTGTGACAGGACAGCTGGTTTGACCAGCGTTTTTTCTTCCTTCTTATCACTTTTGATCACCAAAATATCTCATTTCTCTTCTTGTTCAGCCGTGAGCTTTGAGAGCAAAGAGAGAAAAAACTCTTCAATCTTCATCTTTGATTTTTGCTTCAATCTTGGAACTTCACCGATAGAATTTAAATTCCCTCCGTACAAGTGAGCTTCTTGGAAGGTTAAAGCTTTTGGGTGGAGTGATTTTAAAGGGGAAGCTTGGAATTGCTAGTCTTCTTGAGTTGTGAGGTAAGATGATTAAGAAAGTTCTCTCTTGCATTGCTAATGGTTAAATTGTGAATTGTAAGGGTTGGATATGTTATTTTGTGAGTTATATCTTGATTTGGGGTTGAGTATGGTGAAGTTTTCTATTTAATTATGATTTTTCTGTTTGCATATGATTTTGTCTATGTGGCCAAGTATGATGAATGTAAATGTTATAGAATGAGGCTAGGAGGTGTGAATGATGGTTATTTGCAAGCAAGTTTGGTTTGGAAGGAAAATTGGGAAGACTAGGTTTCAATGTTCTTCATTCTGTCCGAATTTATATCTCATAGATAGAGGCCCAATTGGACTTTGTTCAAAACATGAAAGTTGTAGGTATTGATGAGGTTAAAGTGCCTGCAAAATTTCAGGTCATTTGGATTAGTGTAGAGAGAGATATGTCGATTTTACTATTGCTGATCTGGGTTGCTCAGACTGTGAAAACTGCGTTTGTATTTGGTTGTTTTGACTGGCATTGGTTTGGATTTTGAAGTTGGTGTCTTCTGATGAAATGTAGCTGGATGTCTTAGCTAACTTATGCCTTTGGAATTTCGGCATTTGGACTTGTATAGACTGAGTTGTGTTTATTACAGTTTTGTGTGTTTTGCAAACCTGTTTTGGTAATTCTGGTTTAGTATTTGGCACGTTTGACCTAGTTGTGCTAGGATTTGGACTGAGTAGCCTTCTACATTGTTGTAGCCCTGTCTTTTAGCTTCGAGATGGTGGGTCTTGCACCCTCATCCGATAATCGTAGCACCATTGGTGCCAAAACCGCAAAAATGATGTCAAAACTGTTTTTATCCGGAAATGTTTCTAGCTTGCTCTTTGTATTTATTGTGTATTTATATGACTTGTAAGCCTAGTGAATGGCTTTTGGATGGGATTATTCTATATGACACGTTGGGACTGATTTGAGAAAAAAATAATGAAGCCATTAATGGCTGGAAAATAGGTAAACACAAGGGACATGCCGTCCGTTTGTTTTCTTGGAAATTGAATAAGTTAAAGTGGTTGGAAATGTATCTTGTATCAAATTGGGTGTATTTCCTTGAGAATTCATTTGGGTTTTTCAAATATTGATTCGAGGGCTAAGTTCTAGTTAAACTTGTATATTTCCGCAAGGCAACTAATGTGACCATTTTACCGTTCGAAAACATGTTACCTCTTCGATTTGAACCACCAAATGTTTACTTACCCCGTATTCAAAATAAAGAGGTTTGAATTAGGGGTTTTATCGGCCAAGTTAGGGTTTTCTCGGCCACAAGTGAACTACTTTCAAGTAAAGTTTTACGAGTCCTCTTTTCCATATGATTCTCATCAAAACCCTTATTATATAACCACTACTTGAATATATAGTGGCTTGTAGCTGCACGAATGATTCTTTACAATTCCAAGAGAATATTTCCTTAGCCTATCTATTGGGATTTTGATTTGTTATGGTTAAATGTTTTTCGTTAGAGATTTTATAACCCTTTTGGTTTGGATTGCATTAGGGTTATTCTTATTCACGGATCCAAACGCCCTCTTTACACTTTGAAAGTCCTTTTATACGTTTACTCGCGCGTAGTCGGGTATTTCTTGATTTCAGTCTTTGTGGCCTTTTAGGTTTCCGTGGTGATTGAGAAGTGGGCGTTATTTTGCGTGTATAGGTGAGTGTTCCTTATTTGTTATATTTCCTGATTATATGGCTTGTTTGAATGATTGATAACATGTTAAACGCTTTCAATGATTGCTAAAACGATTTTCGAGGCGAGTGTGTACTTTACCGCACTTAGCCTAAATGATTGTGAATGTTAATGATTGAGCGATTGAAATGTTAATTGTGCATGAATGTAGGCCTTCGGGCTGAACTGGCCATAGCCCCTTGTTACCGGTCGTCTCGAGCCAGTCGGACTCGGTCGAGCGATTAGGAACTTGGGTGAACGATCCGGTATACTCGAGTATTACCCTGTAGGTTGGTGGAGCCTGGCCAAAAGCCAGGGACGGGGTGAATGAAATGAATGAATGAATGAATGAAGGGTTTTACTTATACAAAAATGTATTTTCAAATGATTGAAGGAAGGAGAATGGAAGGAGAATGAATGAATGAATGAATGGCTCCTTGTGAGCACGTATCCTTTTAATGAATGTGTTTATCGCTTTATTGTACTTGTATCGTGAATTGTTGTTTACATGCATTTGTTTCTCTTGTTGCTTATGTGTACGGAACCTCACTGAGCTTTCCAGCTCATCCCTTTAGTTTTGTTTTCCTTAGCAGGGGAAGACGTGCGAGGATGGAAGCTACGAATAGATTAGCCGTTTTAGCACTTCGGTTTCTTTTGTAAAGGTTCTCGCCCTAGTGCTTGGCACGGGCTAGTTGTATGGGGAAATTGAGAACCTATATTTTGACAGTTGTACTTCCTTTGAGACAGTAATGTATATAAGTTTGCGTTTAAGTTTGGAATTATTGTTATTTCGATTGTTTTGGGGATTTTATTATCTTTTCTTATAGTGACTGACTGAGTCCCGGCGAGAGCTGGGCAGGCGGCCCGCCGATACCCTGGGGTACGCCCTAGGGAGAAGTGGGGCCGTTACAGTTGGTATCAGAGCCTGCTTCGCGTGGTCTCTGCGCGGAGTGAGCCTGGACTGAGTGATAAATAGGTATGATGGATTAAGTGCTCGTTGGAGCATAAGTTTTGAATTGTGAATGTTATAGGCCTTAAATCTTTCTCGTGGTATCTAAGGACAATAGATAGGTACGTCTGGGAGGAATTCCGATTGTAGATGGTTTACTCTTGGGACTGGCCAGCTCGAGAGGTGAATTATCTTATTTCGGATTCTCGTACCCGAGTACTCCAGAGTTGAGATGATGTTAAGTATATGAGATTTATATTTTGGGACCATGAACAGGCTTTGTCCAACTACAATGAGTACTAGAGGTGAGTACTAGAGGTTAAGGGATATCCAGTGTGAACAGTAAGTGACGTGAGAGACCGGACGGGGTTACCTTAGCTGAAACTAGGACGACACATCACATCCTCGTTTAATTCGCCCGTATATTCTTAGTATATGACGTCCATTGCTGTAATTGTGTGTATGAATGTTTTCCTGACTTGTTACGTACTTGTGTAATTGATTTGATATATGGAGTGCTATGTGCAAATATGTTACTTGTGTACTTGGTACCTCGATTTTGTTGCTTTAGTCATCTTATCGCCTTTATTTATTAAATTACTTTTGAAAAAAAAAAAAGAAAAGGAAGAAAAAATATGGACGGGAGACGTAGTCAGGGACGTGGTCGAGGCCGTGGAACTAAACGGACCCCAGAACCTAGAGTAGAAAGGGAAACATCCGCCGAACAAGAACAAGAACCTAGAGTTGAGGCCGGAGACCAAATGGCGACGGCAATTCAACAAATGGCAAATATTTTAGCGCGGTTGGTGGATCAACAAGGTCAAGTACCTGTAAATCAACCCCAGAACCCTGAAATAGGAGATGATCGGGCCCTTGAGAGATTTCAGAAATTTAATCCTCCGAAATTCCTTGGAGGACCTGATCCGGACATAGCCGAGCAATGGTTAGAGGCTATGGTTAACATTTTCACAGCTTTGAACTACACAGAACAGAGACAAGTGAATTTTGCAGTGTTTCAATTTGAAGGACCGGCCCGAGCATGGTGGAACGTAATTAGAGCAAAGTGGGAAAGAGAGCAAACCGTATGGACCTGGGCGAACTTTATCAGGGAGTTTAACGAGAAGTACCTCCCACCTTTAGTCCAAGAAAGGAGGGAGGGCGAATTTATTGGACTACGCCAAGGGACATTAAGTGTGGCTGAATACGAAACAAAATTCACCAAACTATCCAAGTTTGCCTCCGAATTCGTAGCTACGGAACCGAGAAGAGTGAGGCGGTTCATACAAGGATTGAACCTGGACATCCAAGAGGCGTTGGCAGCCGCGCAAGTGAATACCTTTACGGAGGCCCTTGAGAAGGCTCAACGAATCGAGAGAGCCAAGGCACAAATAAAGGCCTCCCAAACTCGGAAAAGAGGTGCATCGGGCAGTGGATTAGAAGAGTTTAGTGAAACAGCGCCGTCTAAAGTTCAAAAGGGGAGCCAGTTATCCTATCCGCCATGGACAATAAGGGCGATGGAAGAGAGGTCTATTAAAGGAAGTCAAATTGGATCTAAGGAGATTTCTCAAGATAGTCAAAAGGTGACCTCTCCCTTGATTTGTGGTTACTGTGGAAAGGCCAACCACACCGAGGATGCTTGTTGGCGAAAAGGGGGGAAATGTCTAATTTGTGGAAGCAGTGAGCATCAAGTGAGCACTTGTCCGAGGAGGCATCTACGTGAGGGTAGTACTCAGTCACTGGATGGGACTAAAGCAAAACCGACGAAAGAAAAAGTGAACCGAACAAATGTACCGGCCAAAGCATATGCATTAGACAACCGAACGGTTCCTGACTCGCCTGAGGCTAATGAAGGTGAGAAAAATTTCGAGGACGAAATTTCCTAAGGGGGGGAGAGTGTGAGAACCCTAAACCTTGCATATTTTCTAAGTGTTTTGGTTTACTCTTGTTCCCGTTTAATTGAAGTATTGTTCACTAATCGTTTTAAAAACGGGAAGGCTTTGTTGTTATGTGCAATTATGTATGAGCTCTGTATGTATGTGTACGTGTTAGAAGTACAATTGAGCGTGGCAATCAAACTTGGAAAAGAGGAAAAATTTTGCGAAAATGCTGAAGGACCGAATCCGGCCGGATTGTTGGCCGGATTGTGGAGAAGTTTTGAAAAAAAATGAGTTTCGTCTCTGCCTCATATCCGGCCAGGAATCCGGCCAGAAACCGGCCGGATTGTGACAGGACAGCTGGTTTGACCAGCGTTTTTTCTTCCTTCTTATCACTTTTGATCACCAAAATATCTCATTTCTCTTCTTGTTCAGCCGTGAGCTTTGAGAGCAAAGAGAGAAAAAACTCTTCAATCTTCATCTTTGATTTTTGCTTCAATCTTGGAACTTCACCGATAGAATTTAAATTCCCTCCGTACAAGTGAGCTTCTTGGAAGGTTAAAGCTTTTGGGTGGAGTGATTTTAAAGGGGAAGCTTGGAATTACTAGTCTTCTTGAGTTGTGAGGTAAGATGATTAAGAAAGTTCTCTCTTGCATTGCTAATGGTTAAATTGTGAATTGTAAGGGTTGGATATGTTATTTTGTGAGTTATATCTTGATTTGGGGTTGATTATGGTGAAGTTTTCTATTTAATTATGATTTTTCTGTTTGCATATGATTTTGTCTATGTGGCCAAGTATGATGAATGTAAATGTTATCGAATGAGGCTAGGAGGTGTGAATGATGGTTATTTGCAAGCAAGTTTGGTTTGGAAGGAAAATTGGGAAGACTAGGTTTCAATGTTCTTCATTCTGTCCGAATTTATATCTCATAGATAGAGGCCCAATTGGAATTTTCACAAAACATGAAAGTTGTAGGTATTGATGAGGTTAAAGTGCCTGCAAAATTTCAGGTCATTTGGATTAGTGTAGAGAGAGATATGTCGATTTTACTATTGCTGATCTGGGTTGCTCAGACTGTGAAAAATGCGTTTGTATTTGGTTGTTTTGACTGGCATTGGTTTGGATTTTGAAGTTGGTGTCTTCTGATGAAATGTAGCTGGATGTCTTAGCTAACTTATGCCTTTGGAATTTCGGCATTTGGACTTGTATAGACTGAGTTGTGTTTATTACAGTTTTGTGTGTTTTGCAAACCTGTTTTGGTAATTCTGGTTTAGTATTTGGCACGTTTGACCTAGTTGTACTAGGATTTGGACTGAGTAGCCTTCTACATTGTTGTAGCCCTGTCTTTTAGCTTCGAGATGGTGGGTCTTGCACCCTCATCCGATAATCGTAGCACCATTGGTGCCAAAACCGCAAAAATGATGTCAAAACTGTTTTTATCCGGAAATGTTTCTAGCTTGCTCTTTGTATTTATTGTGTATTTATATGACTTGTAAGCCTAGTGAATGGCTTTTGGATGGGATTATGCTATATGACACGTTGGGACTGATTTGAGAAAAAAATAATGAAGCCATTAATGGCTGGAAAATAGGTAAACACAAGGGACATGCCGTCCGTTTGTTTTCTTGGAAATTGAATAAGTTAAAGTGGTTGGAAATGTATCTTGTATCAAATTGGGTGTATTTCCTTGAGAATTGCATTTGGGTTTTTCAAATATTGATTCGAGGGCTAAGTTCTAGTTAAACTTGTATATTTCCGCAAGGCAACTAATGTGACCATTTTACCGTTCGAAAACATGTTACCTCTTCGATTTGAACCACCAAATGTTTACTTACCCCGTATTCAAAATAAAGAGGTTTGAATTAGGGGTTTTATCGGCCAAGTTAGGGTTTTCTCGGCCACAAGTGAACTACTTTCAAGTAAAGTTTTACGAGTCCTCTTTTCCATATGATTCTCATCAAAACCCTTATTATATAACCACTACTTGAATATATAGTGGCTTGTAGCTGCACGAATGATTCTTTACAATTCCAAGAGAATATTTCCTTAGCCTATCTATTGGGATTTTGATTTGTTATGGTTAAATGTTTTTCGTTAGAGATTTTATAACCCTTTTGGTTTGGATTGCATTAGGGTTATTCTTATTCACGGATCCAAACGCCCTCTTTACACTTTGAAAGTCCTTTTATACGTTTACTCGCGAGTAGTCGGGTTTTGGTTGTTTTCATCTAAATCATGTTAGATGGATTGTAATGTGGTCTTTGTGGCCTTTTAGGTTTCCGTGGTGATTGAGAAGTGGGCGTTATTTTGCGTGTATAGGTGAGTGTTCCTTATTTGTTATATTTCCTGATTATATGGCTTGTTTGAATGATTGATAACATGTTAAACGCTTTCAATGATTGCTAAAACGATTTTCGAGGCGAGTGTGTACTTTACCGCACTTAGCCTAAATGATTGTGAATTTTAATGATTGAGCGATTGAAATGTTAATTGTGCATGAATGTAGGCCTTCGGGCTGAACTGGCCATAGCCCCTTGTTACCGGTCGTCTCGAGCCAGTCGGACTCGGTCGAGCGATTAGGAACTTGGGTGAACGATTCGGTATACTCGAGTATTACCCTGTAGGTTGGTGGAGCCTGGCCAAAAGCCAGGGACGGGGTGAATGAAATGAATGAATGAATGAGGGGTTTTACTTATACAAAATGTATTTTCAAATGATTGAAGGAAGGAGAATGGAAGGAGAATGAATGAATGCACGAATGGCTCCTTGTGAGCACGTATCCTTTTAATGAATGTGTTTATCGCTTTATTGTACTTGTATCGTGAATTGTTGTTTACATGCATTTGTTTCTCTTGTTGCCTATGTGTACGGAACCTCACTGAGCTTTCCAGCTCATCCCTTTAGTTTTGTTTTCCTTAGCAGGGGAAGACGTGCGAGGATGGAAGCTACGAATAGATTAGCCGTTTTAGCACTTCGGTTTCTTTTGTAAAGGTTCTCGCCCTAGTGCTTGGCACGGGCTAGTTGTATGGGGAATTGAGAACCTATATTTTGACAGTTGTACTTCCATTGAGACAGTAATGTATATAAGTTTACGTTTAAGTTTGGAATTATTGTTATTTCGATTGTTTTGTGGATTTTATTCTCTTTTCTTATAGTGACTGACTGAGTCCCGGCGAGAGCTGGGCAGGCGGCCCGCCGATACCCTGGGGTACGCCCTAGGGAGAAGTGGGGCCGTTACACACTTCATTTGCATTGCCACTAAATATGGGTTAGTCCCACTGGTGTGCATTTCATTTCTCACCGCCACTGAACATGGGTTAGTCCCACCAGTGAACATTTCATTTTGCATGGCCACTAAACATGGATTAGTCCCACTAGTGAGCATTTCATTTGCATTGCCGCTAAACATGGGTCAGTCCCACTAGCGTGCATTTCATTTTCATTGCCGCTAAACATGGGTCAGTCCCACTAGCGTGCATTTCATTTTCATTACCACTAAACATGGGTTAGTCCCACTAGTGTCCATTTCATTTTCTTTGCCGTTAAACATGGGTCAGTCCCACTAGCGTGCATTTCATGTTTCATTGCCACTAAACTTGGGTTAGGCCCACTAGTGAGCACTTCATTTCTTATTCGAGTCAGTCCCATTTAAATTTCCTGTTCGGGTCAGTCCCGATTTAAATTTTCTGTTCGGGCCAGTCCCATTTAAATTTCTTGTTTGGGTCAGCCTCGATTTAAATTTCCTGTTAGGGTCAGTCCTCCTTTTAAATTTCTTGTTGGGGTCAGTCCCCTTTTAAATTTTCTGTTTGGGTCAGTCCCATTTTAAATTTCTGGTTCGAGTCAGTCCCCATTTTTCTGGTTCGGGTCAGTCCCGTTTTAAATTTCTCGTTTGGGTCAGTCCCATTTCAAAATTATTTTGTTAAAGGGGTCAGTTATCATTTCAAAAACGGCAGTCGTTTGAGTAGCTGCAGCCGAATAACACAAGTAAGTATTTGGTGTCTATTTCTTTGTCTCAAGTTTTTCCAAAACTCAGACAAAGAGGGGCAAACTGTAGACACCAAATTTTTGGTTTCGAACTTTATTTATTTAATTAGTTTAATTTTAGATTTATTTGTTTCAATTTTAGGTTTATTTTATTTTATTTTATTTTATTCCTGTTTCAATGTCTCTTATTTTATTTTAATTGATTTAAAAGCATTTCTTTTTATCTACTAAATTTCAGAAAAAAAAAGAAGAAAAAAAAAAGAAAAGAGAAGGCAAGCTCACACGGGCAAATATTTCTTTAGTTTCATATCAGAAAATTAGGCACGGCAGTACATAAGTAAAATGCAGCTCGGTTCTATCCCATTTTTCCCCCATTCTTTTTTTCCCGTAATTTTTGCTTTGCCGTTGGATCATATTAAATCCATACCACTTGGCTCTCATCTACCACCAGAGAAGGGCATAGAAATGGAGAAAGTAATCTAATGGTTGAGGAAGGCGCGGTAAGCTGAGATGGTTTATAAACCATTAAGATGAGGTTTAAGGGTGAAGGGGGGATATAAAAAGGAAAGCTAAGGTTGGCGGCTGAAGGGGTTTTTGGGAGCTGAGAGTGAAGTGTATGATGGCTGGAGGGAAGGAGTGCGTGAGGGGAGAGAATAGAGTGAACGGGCTGAGAAAGAAAGCTAAGGGAAGTGTGGGACAGAGCAAAAAGAAAATGGAAAAGGAACTAAGGAAGAGAGGGAGCAGAGGGAGCTCGAGGAAGAGAAAGCTGCGGGTAAGAAACCAAAAAGGTGGCGGCAGAAGGAAGAAAAGAGGGATGATAGAGAGTCTGGAAGAAAAAAAGAATAGAGGCTATGGCAGCTAGGAAAAGAGAAAAACTAGGGTTTGAAAAAAAAAACAAGAGAGATGGGGAGAGCTGGTGTGGCGGTTGAGAGATTGAACTAAGAAGGAAATAGCTTCGGCGGAGGAAGAAGAAAGCTTCGAGCTTGGGGGGCACTAAAAAAGGTGACGAAGACACAAGAGAGGATCTGGGGTTGCAAGAAGGTGACGGGTTGAAAGAAAGGAAGAAGGAAAAACAGCAACGGAAAGAAAGAACCAGGAAATATAGGAAAGTTACGGGCTTTGGGCAAGTAGGAAGAAAGGGTTTCAGCCGTAAGGTTTTTGGGGGAAGAACGAACAAGGGAAAGTGAGGAGAAAGGAAGGAGGAAAAGGAAGAAACAAAAAAAAAAGGGGGGGGAGCCTGGGAAGGATCTGGAAAAAATTAGAAAAAAAGCAGGAAGAAAAGAAGGAAAAAAGGAAAATTGTTTGCTGCAGAAATTTCATCAGGTGGGCTGATTTTCGGCACACCTTGAGGCTTGATTATCTCCTTCCTGGTTGCTTAATTTGAGCAGATTTTTGTTTCTGCACCAAGTGGGGAGTAAGGGGAGGGTTTCTTGTTCAGAAATTGGTCGCAAATAACAACAGGAAGATCGTCAAATCTGGCCACAAAGGAGCTGCTCCGCCTCCACTGCACCGAACGAAAACGCAGCAGAAACTCTTGCTTTGGCCCCAGCAATTCAGGTGATGGTTTCTGAGCCTCTCCCATACTAGTTTATGTCCCTCATTGTTTATAAATGGAGATAGTTTCCTTTGACTGAAACTTTCATGAAGTTTCAGAATTATTGCGTGAGCTTTTCCTTTTTCCTTGAATGAATTGTTTTCCTTGGGTCTTATTTGCTTCGGATATTGCAAAAAGCTGTCTTTTGTGGTTTGAGTTCATCAAAAGATTAGGATGGGTCAATGCTCAATGGTCCTGGGGTTTGGTTAAGTGAATGTTGGCTTTTGACGTTTTCCATCTTAAGCTACAAGATGCTGACCTTTGTCTAATTTTCTACTGCTGTGAGATTTCTGTTTGGATACTCAAACGATTTGTTTGGATTACATTAATCAAAATGGGATGAAGTTCTTGTGGTTTTTAGATTGACAAATGTATAGTTTTTTTTTGGTTTGAGTTTGCGAATGATTTTGTTAGAGAATCTTGCAAAGTTGCAGCAAGCTGCGAAGGCATGTTGCAAGAGAATGCTTGCTTTGATGCTTTGCATGCATGCTGTCATCTTATTTCTTTCCTTTGTTGTTGTGCTTATTGTTGTGCAAACACTCAAGTAGCCCAGAGTTGCTGTTGTTTAATTGGATTCACCGCAAGTTTCCTCCTTTGGCACCATTGCTGCATTTTATGTCTAGCTGCTGTGAATGGATTTTCTAGAGATAGATGATTGTGCTCGAATGATGTTATTTGAACGAGTTGAAGCTTTGTTGATTTTAGATTGGTAAACTAGGGAGTTTGGCTTGAGTTTGTGCATTTAGTCTACCTGGTAGAATAAAGAAACACGTTGCGGAAGTAAAATTGCAGAAGCATTTGTTAATGAAGAAGAAAACTGTTCTTCGTAAACTTGCATGGAACTCTTTTAAGAATTGCCTGGTTTAGTGATGTTTAGACATGTTTTAATTAGAGTTAGTCCAAGTTTTGTTTGCCAAAGGTTTTATGGATGAAGCTTGCAGATAGATTATTTTTGTTTGCCGAAAGTTGCTTGGAGTTGCAGAAGCTCTTGTGCATGAAAACTATAGCAGAAACAGCAGAAAGAAATAGTTTCAGCTTTGGCCGAAAAGTTTTTTGACTGCATGCATGTAAATGTTTTCTAAAAGTTGCATGCCAATCCCTCAAGTCTCCCTTTGTTCCCTTATGGCCCAGAAATTTTGGAAAGTTAATCAATTTTGCCCCCTTTAACATGTTGTTTTCCCTTGGTTTGCTTTCATGTGATTATTCAACAAAACATGCATGAGCTTTTGGGATGAATTTTTTGAGGTTTCATAGCTTTTAAGAGATTTATGACTTTAATTTCGATTTTTAGTAAAATTTTGGAATCTTTGGTGTTTAATCCTAGCAAATTGATTTTCATTTGTTTTTATGTGTTTTTTATCATTTGATTGGGGGGTCTCACCTTAGGTCCTTAATTTTGTTTTTATTCCCTGTTAGACTCTTAATTTTTATAGTAATAATAAATTGATCCCTTGAATCTTCTTTAATCCTTTAAACGGATCCTTGTTTGTTTTAATTGGATGAATAGGGGTTGTTTAACTTATTTTGAATGCTTTGTTTAGTTATTCAATTTTATATTTATTTTATTCCTTGAGATTTTGTTAATTAAAGTGATGCTTTGACTCTTTCTTTTATTTTGGAGGGTAAATAAGTAATTTCACTCCATTAGGGGCCCAACTCAAGGGAGGTACACTCTATCCCTTATTTTTACTTTATTTGACCCTATGTGTACTTATGTGATTTATGTGTTTAATTGCATGTCTTTTGAATGTTTTCATTTTATTTATTTATTTATTCGCTTTATTCGTCTTAATTTTGTATATTTATTTTAGTTTAATTTTTGATTATTTGGCAAGGCATTTAAATGCCAAATTGTAATAGTTAGGTTTATTTTATTTTTATTTCCCCTTTAGATTGTAGTAAGGCCCCCCCTAATGCAATAGCTAGGGTTTGTTTGCTTGATTTACTTGGTATGTTTTTGCATGCTTATGTGCTATGTGTTACCGCTTTCTTAGGGCCTTGC